>NC_061494.1:22726332-22896332 GCF_022539355.2 Hippoglossus stenolepis | reverse complement strand
TTGTCAACTTGTCTCTGTGCTACTTCAACTACAGAGGGAAAATGTTGCATTTCTTATTTATTAAATTCATCTGGCATCTATGAACATTGTGTGTGTGTGTGTGTGTGTGTGTGTGTGTGTGTGTGTGTGTGTGTGTGTGTGTGTGTGTGTGTGTGTGTGTGTGTGTGTTTGTGTGTGTCTGTGTGTAGTCCAAGTGTACTCATGTTGTGGGGACTAAATCAGTGTGAACAGGGACAATATAGGGACTTGTCTTACTTATGGAGACGTCCCCATGACATACATCATAAAATTTTAAGGTGAAGAAAAGTCATGGAGACGTGCGAGTGTGTGTGTGTCGGTGTGTGTGTGTGTGTGTGTGTGTGTGTGTGTGTGTGTGTGTGTGTGTGTGTGTGTGTGTGTGTGTGTGTGTGTGTGTGTGTGTGTGTGTGTGTGTGTGTGAGAGCGAGAAAGAGAGATTGATGGATTATGTTTCCAAAGAGCAGAGATCTGTGGCAATAAATTATTACACGTTGCTATCAGGGAGCTGTCGTGTAGCTCGGCCCCTGGTGAAGCCTCATTTCCCCTCAGTGTCAAAAACAAAACCAACAAACACCCGCAGAACGCTGCTCTCCAGATAGGAACTGGTACACGGAGTCTGAGGAGGGAGTCTGTGTGGCTGTCATCACATAAACTGAGAGGGGGGACCACCAAGCTGCCAGACCTGTGTTTAAACACCGTGCATTGGTCCCGTGTGAAGCTCAATAGCAGATAAACGATCCCCCAGCAGCCTGATTCAGTCTGTAGCACTTCTGTAAACCTGCCTTTCATTTAGAGCCGGGAGGTGAAACAAAGGATTTAAAATTCAAATGCTGATCTGACAGTTCAAGGTTTACACAGAAAAGTGCTTCTTCTTTGTGTTACGGCTGAAAAATGAGGTTCAAAGTTTCCAAGATGAAGATGTTTGAGTTCTAAAGAGATGTGACGGAAAGAGATGCTCAGCAGCTCAGTGGCAGCGAGAGATAAGAAGAGAACACAGTTTACTGCAGAGAATGTGGGTTGTGTTGTTCTCTGCCCACATTTAGACAACGTTCACATGTTGGTTTGCGTAGATGCAGCAATACATCAACTTTATTGACTGAATAATGAGACGTTTGGACGTTTTGCTGCCGTTTATATTTTCACAGTAACAGGATCGATGCACATACGTGGGCAGAGAGCAGAGCACGTCATGTCCAGTTTGTGTTTTAATACTGTAAACATAAGCGATTAATACTTATACGTTCAGCATAATGATTTCGTTCTTGTTTGTATTTCTGTGCCGTCTGTTTTACCTTTAACCTCACGATTGTATATTTAATTCAATAAATCCTAAATGATGGGGAGCATCGTCGAAACAAAACTAATATATAATACATGTCATGATCTTCTCCACTGGCCGAAAGCTACTGTATATATTACAAAAGGTTATGGTCCCTGTGGGGTTATTTATGCAGTGGTAACAAATCTTTAACTATATCAACCTGTCAGATTGAAATATCAGACCTCATGAATAATTGGTCAGCTGTCAGTAAAGTAAACAGTGAAAGTTGCTGTCCGTCAAGTCGTTCATTTCCATACAGTGGCCTCAGAGCTGCGTCAGACAGTGGGTCCACTTTTTTATCTTTGTCTCCTTTCTCTTGAGTTTCTGTTCAAATACATAATTACAATTACATAAACGCTTGAAAGCTCTCGTCCCGAATGATCAACAAGGATTCAAGAACGTGTCAGACACTGGTTGAAACACAAAGCAATTTTGCAAACCCGCTCACACTTCTATATTTGGGCCGATAATCGGGAACATTGGGGTCGATCCCTAAATGTGCACCAGCCCCGACACTGATTGACTCCACAGTCTAATCTACTCTTTCTGAAGAAACCCTAAGAATATTAATTCTCCCGGTTCTGAAAATATTTGCTGCCCTTTGCCTTCTCTTGATATAACAGGTTGTTGAGTGTTTGTCACCGGCTCCTCATTATATGCACATCAGCTGTTGTGCTCTTGGCAGCGCTGGTTGAAGATTAAGACCTGTTTCTATATGAACACGGGACCCACTGTGTTCTGCGACACTCAGAACAAACCAGAATTAATCATCTAATACACACAGAGCATGACAGCCGCTGACACATGTAGGCAGCCCCCACGGATTCAGCTGCTTCATTAGGAATGTTAAAGAGGCTGCTTTAAATGCAGAGGCTGGAGTTCCACCGCTCTGAATGCTAACCAGCCTCTTTTCATCTCACACTAATATTTTGACTTCAAGGTGAACGAGTTATTGTTTTTTTTTTTTTTATCCTCACAGGACGAAATCTCCAACGGAGAAAAGTTCAGCAGGGGTCTCGACCCTCTGCAGCTGAGGCTCGTTCGTCATTCAGGTTGTGCAGCAGCTTTAATCGGAGGTGTTTAACTCCCGTGGTTGTGTCTCATTTCTCATTTTGTGAGTTTATCCTCCAGCAAACAGATGAGTTTTACATCTGAAAATACTGAGGAGTTCGAAAATCAGGCAGAACTTTTGTTCTCACTGGAAAAATGGTGGGTTCGAGAGCTTGTTGGGGGTTTTCTGGGGTTGGTTACCGGGAGTTGGAAAGTTTCTGTGTAAACCTGATTTAACTGCTGGTTTTAGCAGTTGGTTCAGTCCTAGTAACGTATAATAATACTCATAATACAGAGGTTCACCCAACCTCTACATACATATATCATTCCAGCCGCTGTCTCGATCACGTGACTGCAGTATAGGTTATGAGCTCCACCTCCTCCATGTTACTGGATGGGACATAGACCAAACTAAAAAGTCAAAATACACATTGAATACATTTTTCTGCCATTTTATCACTGATGTTTGTTCAAGTGTAAATTTTTTTCCAGTAAATTTGGTTTCAATTAGTGCTTCAGTAGTTACCCAGTGGCGTCGTTTTTTATGATGTAGTACCACATTATGAGATTTATATATTTGTTTGGAAGTGAAGCTTCAGAAAACATTATCTCAAAGATACGTGTCATGAGGTTTTGATTTTCTATTCATCAGATTTCAGGTTTTTCTTCTATTGTCTATTGTCAGATTCTATGTAATCATGAGAATGTTACTAAATTATTATTTACTTATCATAAATGTCTGTGATCCTTCAAGTAACAAAGAGAAAAGAGAACCATTCAAACTCAAATCGTTTTCACTACGGTAAGAAAAATATAGTAATTGTAAAAGAGAGAATAACCCTTATCCCAAACAGATTTAAAAATTGTTAATATTAATCTAAATTTTCATAATTGCTAAAAGTCGTTGGCCTTCTCGTCTGCTGCTGCCCTTCTGCGTGACATTTACATTACAAAGTCTCCAAACACAGCCTCATTAAATGCACATTCTATTTCAAAAGGTGAACACATCATGTTGAACTGAAGCTCTTCGTACATCGACCGCTCTCCGGCTTCTCCTCTGACTCCAGCAGCTCATTAAGATTCTGTCCTGATGAAATCAGCATTTCAGATGTGGCCACAGGCGAAGCGGCTGATGATCTCGTCACTGCACCAGTCAGGAAGGGATGAGAAGCATTTTTCCTGACAGAGGATTTTTCTTTTTTTCAAGAGGGTTTCTATTAATCAGTCTTTACTGAAAGCTGAAAGGTGACACGTGGGTTTTCTGGCCCTATTTTCAGCTAGATCTCCCATGTTAGACACTACAATATGAGATCATTATTACAAGAACTATGTGGGAGCCACAAATGTCGAATGCCTTAACTTTTGAATATGGCCTGAAAGTTCAAGTGTCATGATCAAGCCCCTCGTTTTCATTTCATTCTCACGTATCCGAGCTCAGGTCACGGGGGTATTTGACCAAGTGTTCCAGACATCCCTCTCCACAGCCACACTTTCCAGTTCCTCCTGTGGGATCCTGAGGCCAGAGAGGATATGAAGTCCCTACAGGGAGTTCTGGGTCGTTCTGGCTAGTTTGTTTAAATCACACAGAACTATTCCAGTTTAACTGTTGCACTGTAATCCAGAAGCAAAAGTTATCCTTTGTTAGAGCATCAGATGTGCACTGGACAAACTTGTACCGATGCTGTTCAGTGCTAAAATGGGCAGTTTGTGTCATCTGGTGGTCAAAGGGAGAATCACAAGCAGCTGGCAAGGATCATTTCACCTTTTTACGTTTTTTAAATTTTAATCTACTGATTAATAATTAGCTGACTGCTGCCAAAAGGTCCTAAATGTAGTGGAGTAAAAAGTACAATATTCCCCACTAAGTGTAGTGAGTACTATTTAAAGAATGTACTGTACTCATAATAATAATAATAATAATATTAACATACATGTATACAGCACCTTTCGTGGTAGCCAAGGCTGCTTTAGAAAAATGTAATTATTATGAGTAAAAATAAGAAATGAAACAAACCAGAAACAGAAAATAATAGTGGCCTACAAATTAAAATAAATGTAAGCTACTTTAAATGTGTAAATGTTATTCAAGCTATATCTCGAAGAAGTAAATGATGAATGAAATATTAATTTTAAATGTTCGTGTAATAATTTACTTTGATATAAGATTTTTAAATTATAAATTGTATTTCTCCATCTACTTTACAAGTTTCTTAAAAGTTGCTGTAAACTTTGTTTCAGCTGCACTGTCCCTTTAAAAGTGTCTCTCTCGCTTTTTAAGCGTTTTTTGGACCCTGTGACTTTCCGTCACACCCGGAAGTGTTTGTACAGGGTGTCTAGCGGACCCACGCTCGGCTCCACAGGTTCAAACCCGGACATCTTCCCCGTGTAACGTGTACTTAAGGTGTATTAAAAGAAGAGCAGCATGTCCGCGGGCAGCCGCCTGGAGAACGCGAACCCGGTGATCTTCCAGCGGTCCCGAGAGAGGCTGCTGACGAAGACTGATGAAGATGAAGACGTTCATGACCCCATCGACGACAGAGAGATATTCGATATCCTGTTTATGAACCAAACAGCTGGTTCACTTTTAATAACTGTTAAAATACATGTAAACTGATCCCGTGGACTCCAGCTGTGTTTATTCTGTCTTTAATAATGCTAACATCTAAGCTAACATTAGCATTGACACAAAGATAACGGTAGATTGAAGTAAACAGAAGCAGCCATCTTGTTTGTTTGATGTTATGTCATCTGAGTTTCTTATAAGACACAATAATAATAATAATAAGATCCATTACCTCCATATTGTCTCGTGTCTCGTTTATTGTGTTGAATTCTTTAACTGAAGTTACATCTGATCAGATCCATCAACGACCCGGAGCATCCTCTGTCTCTGGAGGATCTGAACGTGGTGGAGCAGGTCCGAGTCAAGGTGAGAGTCACCTGGGTGGTTGTTGTTGTTTGTAGGTTTATTACAGCGTGAATGACGGGGAGCATATATATATAGATATATATATATATATAGCCACAAACAGAACATGTGAAATCTGCCTCAACCTTGCAGCCACAACATAAGAATGAGGACGCCAACCGAGTACTGAGTTTAAACACAGGATAAAGTTTATTTACAAAGTGGAAAATAAACCAACTGTCAAGATTAACCAAACAGATGGGAGTCTGCAGGTCTGGACAAAAAGATCCCAAAAGGACGAGGAAGTGTGGGGGGGGGACAGGGAGCGTAGGACTCGGGTCCTCCTCCTTTAAACTGACAAACGTCAGAGTAAAACTGAACTAGAGAGGAAACCAGACCTCCAGCCTCAAAGAGAAAGAAAGAAAAGAAACAGAAACCACATTATCAAACAGCCTCTCCTGCACCCCCCCTTATATACAATGATCAGATCCACCTGTGAGGAGAGGAGAGTAAAGACTAAAGAGAGGGAGGCACAGGAAGGTGGGATAACGCAACACAAGGGCTGAAAGAACAGCTTCAACCGGTGAAATGCAACGTGTTCCCCGTGGTGGTAGTGTAGTGGCTCCAGCTGATCCCAGGCACAACACCTGAAGCCTCTCTCCAGGAAAGCACAGTCCTGGGAACAGTTAAGATATCGCACAGAGCCCTCAGACTCCCAGACGTCTGGTAGAGGACCTTTGTGAAAAGTCCTTTATGTGGTTGATCAAACTAGAGAAGCTACATTAAGTACTTCCTTATTAAGTTATTCATTTCCTTTTTTTATCCTGTTTTCACAGGTTGATGATGCAGAGAGCTCAGTGGGTGTCGAGTTCACGCCCACCATCCCTCACTGCAGCATGGCGACTCTCATCGGTCTGTCAATCAAAGTCAAGCTGCTGCGCTCGCTGCCCGACAGATTCAAAGTACGTCGGCTTCAGAGATCCACATTTTAACATCAGCCCCCTGAACACAACCTGCAACCTGGTGTGTGTTTTCAGATTCCTGTTTAAATGCATTTTTCTGCTTCCCCTCAGATTGATGTCCAGATCACTCCTGGGACTCACGCCTCAGAGGAAGCAGGTAAGAACAAGAACAAGGATATTCCCCATCCACTGTTACATTTCCCACAAATACATCCTGTTGAGTTTCCTGGTTTTATCCTGCTGTGTTCAAATTAACATGTTTACTGGTCATTTTGAATGTGTTTCTGTGTTATGTGACTTGTGTTGTTGTTGTTTCCTGTGCAGTGAACAAGCAGCTGGCCGACAAAGAGCGGGTGGCAGCAGCTCTGGAGAACTCCTCGCTGCTTGAGGTGGTCAACCAGTGTCTGACCAGCAGGAGCATCTGAGCAGCCCATCAGCTTTGTGTCTTCTGCTTTCAGCGTCTCAGTACGTTTTGCAGCAGAAGTCTCTGAGCAGCCAGACAAGTGAGAAGCATCTGTCTGTGCACAACTCACCAGACCTGCTGTTTAGATGCTGGATTCAAGAACAGGAAACATAGTCTTTATTGTGTTAAAGAGAGTAATAAATGTGTTTATGCAGAGTGGTCTGAACCAAGCAGAGAGAATTTAATGGGAGAAAGTGAAAGATTTCTTCTGGTTACGTTTTATAAAGGTTAATTCCTGTTTTATATAATGACATTTGTAACATTATCAACGGAGGAAACTATTCTGACTCGTCATCTGCTCAAAATCTGCGGAATCAATTGTCATATTTTCATTATATTAATGCTTTTTGAAATTTATGAAAAGTCTGTAATTTAAATAAAGTTATGAAGATATTCGTGTGTTTTTTTTTCTCAAAGCTTTGTTTCATCCAAGAAACAGAAACAATTAACAGACACTAAAAGTTGGTTGTTTTGACTTTTTTATTATTTAAACAAAATTTGTATGACTACACACTTGATCTGCTGGAGTTGCAGATCTCTGTACACAAAGTTATTCATAAGAATCATAACATTATTTGAAATGTAAGGGAGTCATTCTAGTCTCAGAATGTAAATATCACCACAATAAATCAGGACTGAAGTTTATGATTAGGTTCTATGACACTATGAGAGATAATTTGATTCATCTGCCTCTGATCAGGGATTAAAGTGTTGAAACTAGCAGATAAATAACGACCCAATGTCCCAAAAGGCAGATTTAACTGTCTTTTCATTCCCTGCGCTTATTACTACAGACACTAAAACCACTTATGTGATGTCCCTACTAGTCCACCAGGAGGTGCCCTTGTCCTGCCTCTGATGATTCAGCTGTTTCCAGCTGTGGAAGCTGATAATGTGAAGTCTGTCTGTCCATCATCATTGTATTTTATTCTGTTTTATTTGTATTATTTTACTCCTTTCACTTATTTAAAAAGGTTTATCCTTTTTCTGTCTTTGACCTCTTTTAATATCAGAATCTCTTTTATTCTTTTGATTTCTTGTTTCTTGTTTGTTTTAAACTCTGTAAATCTCCTGGAATCTATATTATAAATCTATATTATGAATGTGTTTAACTATATAAAACAATAAAACCAACCAAATAGACCTTTTCAGAGTATTTGCACACACAGGAGAAAACACACTCATCAGTGTCACACACACACACACACACACACACACACACACACGTACTTGTTGTGGAGAGGTAACTGTTGATCCTCAGGCTCCAGTAACACAGATGTTCTCTCCCTCATGTTCCACATCTGGAAACATTGCATCACTGCTAATACCCCGGATCAGAGACCCAGCCGGCACAGCTGCATCAGCAGCGGCCAGAGCCACGAAGAGCCGGAGTTCAGTCAACAGGAAGACGAGAGACTGCAAGTCAGTTCAGGACAGAGACAGGGGGGGGGGCTCTTTTAGAAACGACACATAGTCAAATGATTATTTCCATGTACACATCTAATGAATGGAAAATGTTTCAGAAAGTTGCTCTGCAGAAATTAGCCTGGTGAGCCCTGTATCTTCTGAACCAGGACAGTTCAAATTCTAATAATATCAAAAATATTTTCTCTGTCAAATATTGAATGCTTAATGCATATTTAATACTTTGTTGGATATCCCCACACCTCGTGGAATGATGGTATCCTGTTTGCCAGACCTGGGCCACAGCAGTGCCGGGTGTCAGCCAGAGGTGGGCCGGATCAGGTCTGTGCTGTAGGACCATAGTCACCACTTCAGACCACACTTCGCCTGGAGAACCAGATGTTTGCCAAAAAAGAGGCCCACGTTTTGTTGTGGGACATTTGGGCCACATGTGCCTCCTCTGTGCCTCACGTACACCCCCCCCCCACCCGTCTGCTATCTGGGGATGTGACTAATTTGAAAACATACCTTAAGCACTCACTTCTTCATTCTTTACTATGTATGGTCTCGTTTAACAAACCCAGTATGAAACCTCCTCCTCCGCCATGATAACGGCCCGCACATGCTGTTTCCATTAGCAGAGCCTCGACCCAACCCGGCGGCTGCGTGGCTCTGGGTGCAGCTCAGCCTCAGTCCTCTGCAGGCTCCTGGCTCCTCATTGGTCCGCGGCCACAGCCTCGGCGTGAGAGACGGTCGATGGACGCGCATTAACCGTGCACAGCGTTTCCTTCTCCCCCAGGTAGGTGAAGCCAACGTTTGGTGTGAAGGTTGTGTGGTTGTGTGTACAAAGCAGGGGGACCGTGAAGGGAGTCGAGTTGTGTCACCAGCGGAGAGAGAGAGAAGTTGTCATCTTCTGGAAAGTCTCTGGAGCAGATTCCTGCAGCGAGGCTGGTTGTGTGTGTGTGTGTGTGTGTGTGTGTGTGTGTGTGTGTGTGTGTGTGTGTGTGTGTGTGTGTGTGTGTCTCTGGGTTGAGGTCGGTTGTGTCTGTGGCTGCGGGCCGAGCTTTGTCCTGTTCTGTCTCCAACACACACTGTGTTTCCTCAGCAGTTCGTTGGATTCGGTGTGTGTGTGTGTGGTGTGTGTGTGTGTGTCTGCAGGGAGGATGCAGCTGGTCCCAGTCACACACAGCATCAGGCCTGTGGTCAGTGAGCTGAACTGCAGTGGTTTCACATGGCTGTTTATTTCTAAGACAGTGGGACTCTCCGGGCTGTGCAGCTTTACGCCTGTTCAGGACTTTGCATTGATGATTTCCATTCATTGTGGAAAAGCCTAATCAAAAGCTTACCCCCAACCAGGACCTCAGAAATGAGGCTGGACCTCGTTAGGACTGGGTTTTATGGTCCCCATGAGGACTGCTGGTCGCTCAAAGTCAGTGTTTATACTGGGAGGGTCACAAAACTGAGTACACACACACAGACACACACACAGACACGTCTCCATGACTTCTTTAACTTGAAGTGTAATGTTTCTATTCCCTTAATGTCACTATTAATATATCTGTAGTCTCCACAACACGAGTCAAATGCATGACTTCTGTGCCTTTAAAATCTAATGATGTACATTGTGAGGATCCAGTTCATGTCCCCATAGGGAAGAGAAGTCTGTGTAATGCACAGTAAGCAGCAGATTGGGGGGGTTCGGTGCCTTGTTCAAGGGCACATAGGCTGTGGAAGTGGGACCTTGTGGTCCAGAGCCTGCTTCTCTAACCTCGCAGCCACACACACACACACGTGCAAGTTACGAAAGCAGGAATGCGTTTGACTTCGGCTGGAGACAGCATCCCAACGATTATCTGGCGTGAAGTCAGGGCGCTCAGGAAGAGGAATTTGTACGTGTGTGTGTGTGTGTGTGTCTGTGTGTGTTTGTTCACAACCTGTTTGACAGAACGCCATTTGGCCGTAAGCACATAAACACACACACTAGCTCCGAGGCTGGACTCGCTTCTATAAACATTTAGTTTATAAAGGCCTGTTTGCTTTTGAATGGAGGTATTCCGAGTAAATGAACGTGTGTTATCTGATGGGCACCAGGCTGAACTCGCCCTCTTATCCAAACCTGCTTCCACTGTTATCTTGATCTCAAATGAATTGACTCACTTTATTTGAATTGGATGTTTGCAATCATGTAAATCACATGTCGTGGGCTCGACTACAGTAAACACAGGAATCACAATAGCACTAGAATGGCTCTCAATAGAGCACATGCCTCAGCCCCCTTATATTTATACACACCTATAGATTTCTGTTCCCTGAACTGTCACTTCTGGTTTTTACTTGAAGATCCATGAATTCAGGGAAATTGCTGATCTCAAAATGTGACAGAAATTCTTAAAACCATGTCCAGGTCTGTGGTTTTGTTATGATCTGGGCTGAAATGTAATGTTTTCTTTCTGGACCCGTGTCTCTAACTCCCGTCAAGTTTCATGGAAAATCTGTTCTGTAGTTTTTTAAATCCTGCTCACAAACAAACAAACAAAACAAAAAGTGGACAGGAGCAAAAAACACTGCTTCATTTTTATTTCACCTTGTAATGTGATCATGTTCTCTTCAAATGATTCCACTGAAAACTGAGGTAAAAGGAAACGATAGCCATTGATTGGGTCACCAGCCTGAATGCAGATTTCCCCAAAGAATATTATTCATAATGCCTCCCCCTTCATATTGCATGTAAGGTTAGATATGCTATAGTTCGGATCATCTTCTCCCTACGTGTGCACATGCATTCCAGAGGAAATTCAGTAAATATCCTTTGTATCTCATGTTTGTTTTATTCTTCTACTAATTGTACATGATCCCAAATTGACGGAGTCATTTATTTACGACCGTAGAAAACCGATTAAGTCCTCTAATTTTCTCCAGTCGTGTCTCATGTGGGTCCTGAATCCAGCCGCGCTGCAGTTTGAACAGCGAACGCAGCCGAGATGTTGTCAAACCTGAACCGACTGTCGTAAATCAGACGCTCTCACTGAGCAACGCACAAAAAGGCATCCACAACGAGATGCAGCTCGACAAACATCAAACTGTAACGGAGGAATGTTCTTCTGCAGCTGGAAACGTTGCACGTGGGGCCTCCAAGCCCAGAAAGGTCGTGTAACGGTGGTTTTCATTTGTTCTTCCCACACCAGTTTCCTAAATGTGTCCAATCTCACAAAGATAAGAGTTTGTCTCAGCTTTTTTTCAGAGCTCAGAAAAGTCCCTGAAGAAAAGTATTTGTGACGACGGTGATGTAATGTTGGTGTTTCTCGGCAGTCTGACGCTTTTTATGACAAATCCACGTGACTTGACCTCATCAGGCTATTTTTCATTTTTGCTGTAATAGGAAATCTATGTATAGACGCGTGCATGTGGTTCTTATTGGTTTGGACTGAGCTAGTTTCTCTGCAGGACGTCGGCAGCCGAGCCTGTTGGAGGATTCTCATCCGTCCCATCAGCTCGTCACGGTTAAACAACATGTGGAGGTATTTGGTCGTGGTGGCTTGTTTACGCCCCTTGTGTTGCCTCTGGTCTCATTCACTACGCTTTGTGACAGAACTAGTTTTCAGCTCGTTGCAGCTCTGAGTTCTTGGCATTCCTCAGGAGCGCAGTGGGACGAGCTCCGAGTCGGCGAGGAAGCGAGGGGCTGGGTGAAACTCCTCCACAGCCTCAAAATGAAGTCAGAAGCTCTTAAGGACATCTCATCATTTCCTGCTGTGCACTCAGCGATGAGCCGTTTAAAGCGATAGCAGCATTGTTCCGTGTTGTAAAGCGTGTGCTGCGGTCGGGGGGGGGGGAGCATGTGCATTTGTTTAGCGTGTGTGGGCAGTAGTAGAAACATAATGCAGCACTGTGTCGTCTGTGCTCGGCTCTGTTTCCTGTGTAAACCACGTGATCCTGGCACCTCTCCGTCCATCCGGCTCTCAGCCTCATGACCGTGTGTTGATAATGCAACAGGTCAAAGTCACCAGCAGCCACAGTCCCAGTTTAAAGTTATTTATAAGGACAGGGAATGCTACTGTGCGTCTCTAGTGTATTTGTGTGTTGCTATAAAAACAAAACAGCAAATTCTCTAGACTTGAATCTGAAGGCGGCTCAGTGGCTGCAGCGTCTTCCTTCAGTCCAGCTTGTCGTGTTTTGGCCTCTGGGCTGATTCTCCCGCTGAGATAAGACCTGCTACATCTGTTACTGCTTTTTAATCCCTTCTTAAAACTTTCTTTTTTTTTTTTTTTTTTTACATAAAGCTTTAATCTCTGTGGAAATGTAAATTCAGGAGGTGATGTTTTCATCGGTGTTTGTTAGTAAGTCAGCAGGATTACGCAAAAACTACTCATCTGATTTTCATGACGTTGTGTGGAGAGGTGGCACGTGAGCCAGGGAAGAGCCTGGTCGCTTCTGGAGAAGATCCAGGACTGATATTCATAAGTGTGTACAATTTTACTGCAGATTCAAATCTAGATCTAGTGAATTTAAATATGATTTTGTAAAAGAACTGTTAGACTGTGGTGGAGGTAAAATACTAAGTTAATACTTATATATATATCCTCTGTTTTGATTTTGCTCTAGTTTCTAAACCACAAACCTGCACCAGACAGAAACAATCTTTCAATGAAAAGAATGAAATGTTGTGTTAAAGAGTTGCACATATACACATAAAGGTAAATGGCGTTGCTTGAGTCTCTTTCAAGTACAACTGGTGCAGATACTCAGACCTGGATGAGATTCTTCAGTTCAGAATGCGATGCTCAGTGAAACCCTGCGAGGAAACGTTTCTGCTGAAAATAGCTCTGAAAGAAACTAGACGACATCCCACAGTTGAAGTAGAGGAAGTTTTTTGATAACAAGTCGGTTGTTTCTCGGTCTTTCTTTGCGTCTGAATGAACCTTTGTCTGTTTCATCTCTCACAATCAGTTTTCACATAGCTGAAGCATTTGAATGGCATCCTGTGGCATCTCCGCTCGGCCCAGAGTCTGTGAGTCATACGTGGTGTGACGAGTGATCACAAAGCATCTAAAGTGACCGAGGAGCCTGCAGGCGAGCGCCGCTGATGACCATGTGACTGTGACATAGACGGGACGGATACTCTGCTCTGTGTGTTGTTCGAGCCGATGGATTCAATGAGTGCGTTCGCCCTGCGGAGCCTCACGACCACGTGTGAGACGAGAAAAGCCTGAATCACTTCAGAAAGTGTGTGTTGAGGGTGACGAAGAGGACGAGCCGAAAATACTGAGAGGAAGCTCAGGAGGAATTAAGAGTCGCCTGAGATGCAGTGATAATGCTATGGTGCTGAGTGAACATAACAGGGTGCGTGTGACGCTGCAGACACACCACAACACCGCAGGCTTTCTGCTGAAGCCCTTCCACCGAGCTGCCGGTGCATTATTTATTTCTCCTCACAACACGTCACAAGATTCAGCAGATGCGACTGTGCTCCCTGCAACAACCCTCTGGACTCTCTGGACTCACGGACGCTGTCTTCTGTTATGTGGGACGTTGAAATTACTGTGGAATTTAAGGAGATGTTGGGAATTGCAGCTTTTAGTTGGAAAACTCTGGGTTAGCGTAGGAAAGAGGAGAAGATGACATCACCCACATCCACGTCCTGATTGGTTCTTAGCAGTCACGACTCGACTTCCAGCGCTGCAGGAGAAACACTCGTCGTCAGTGGCAGTTGCACCTTGTCTGAACAGAGATGGTTTTAGTTTTGAAACACCACTTCAAAAAGAAACTTGTGCAAGCAGCCTAAAATAAGAGCGTCTATCTTTTCCTTCAGACCAAACGTACGACTGAAACACACGGTGTGGACGCAGCCTTATATAGATTTGTGTTATGTAATGTTTGTTTAAAAGTACAATTTGAATGATAAGACAGACGTTTTGGTTTCTACATCCAACTCTGCTCCCAAAAGTCAAAATGTGAGTTTCTCAATGTGAAGCTGAATTTTCTTTTTCATTTGTATTCTGCTTAATAATGAATCACGAGTGTTACTTAAACTTGAACATTGAGTTTGTTCAAACAGCTTCTTTATGTATTTAGACATTTTTGTATATTTCAAATGGCAGAAATCCCTTTCCAGATTTCTAAGGAAGATTTTGTTTAACCTTTACATTGGAGGATGTGGAGGTTTATTTGGGTTTTTAGCTGTTTCATTCTCAGTCACTTTATCAGTTCCAGAATCTGCAGTGAAGAAAAACGTGGTTTGACGCGTCGCAGCGTTCCTCTAACGGGGAACACTGGTCTTTTCTTTATTTTTCTACTGGTTAAGTAAAGTAACGGCTCAGACACGTTTCCCCCTCTCGACTGGATCCTGGTAAAGAAAAGCAGCTGAGCTCAGGGAAGAAAGCCAAGGTGACTCTGAGATGCGGCTCTGCCTCTGCTGGAAAACGAGACGGAGGGGGGAGGGTATTGAAGTGCAGCCGATGGAGGGCTGGCTCGCTGCCGCTGACTGTGTTGCGAGGCAGGAAGTGTGACACTGAGAGCACAGGAAGTGGCAGCTGTGGAACCCCTTTTCTGTCCAGAAGCGCCGACGCCTGGGATCAATTCACTTTCAGTTAAAACAGTGGCGGGACTTTATTTTCTATGAATAAAACGGAGGGAAATCTTTCGTTTAATGTTTTTCTTCGTGCAGTCGATGTGTGATGTATCTCTGGTCTCTCGTATATCTCAGAAATCGATAGTCGAGTCCTCTCGCAGCTGCAGGTCGAGGAAGAAAGATGTCATTGCTCAACTTCAGGAGATTCAGTAACACACAATGAAAACAAAAACTCTAAATAGACAATGAGAATAATTTATAGAGAAATACAGGACACAGAAATCTGGAACAGCGTCACACAGGCCTTTTACTTTCTGTGATTTTGTGCCATGACTTGTCCTGGACTCTCTTCCAGTGTTTGCTGCTGCGTCTTCTTCTTCCTCGTCGTCTCTTACTTCTGCATCTTGCTCATCGGGCTGCACGGGATTTCGTGCACAAAGTCCCGGCCGAACTTTGCGTGTCAACAATCCCTGTTCTGTGCCGATGTCTCATGCTTTTGACGTCATGAGCTTTTCTTTGTCTCCTTCTCAAAGAACATGCAGCGGAAGTACAGCCGGGAATCTTTCATCAGTTGAGAAGAGGATCCAACTTTTATATTTTTACATCCAAATGCAGGAGATTCACTAATTTAACGCCCAAAAATCGATTTAACTGTTTAGATTATGATGAAAATAAAACATAACTCCAAACATGCGTTGGCTGCACAGTTCTGTGTTCAGGCTGCATGACAATAACGTTGCATTTCGTTTGTCAATAATAAGACTGATATCAATTAGTTGTTATTTTACATTTGGAGGATTGTGGAGCCTTGGTGGTTCTCGCCAAATGTCTTGTATTCTTATATTTGTTGTGAACTTCCACCAGGATGGTTAAAAATGATCTCATTAAATCATAAACATGGTTATTTTATTATGACACGTGTTTACAGACTTCATTTGAATCCAGAGCCACAGTGGGAATCCCTCCCCCAGTTGAGGAACTATATACGGTCTATGAGAGAACTGAGAAAGAGGAAGTGGTCTTTGCTGTATATAAGGCTTGTGTGCGTGTGTGTGTGTGTGTGTGTGTGTGACTTCTTCTCTTCTCTGAGTTTAGAGGAAGAGGAATCAAGAAGTTCAACTCGACTCTGAATGTTTTTTTTAACACATTTTTAGATGCTGCTAATGTTCCTCTTTTTCTCTGTTCTCAGCTGTTTACGTGGCTGCTCTTCACTTTTTGTATTTTCCCGAGGAATGAACTAAGGAGCTTCTTCTGCTGTCTCCTGAACTCGCTGCTGATTCTTCTATGGACACAGACTGAGTGAGTAGAGACGCTGATGGGTTTTGTCCGATGTCACATTTTCAGCACGTTGCAAAAGTAAAGAAAAGAGCAGATTAGAGTAGATTTGCTTGAAGAGTGTGTCTCTTCTTCTCTGCAGTTGTTATTCTGCCTGTTGTGATGTTGTGAAGTAAATTAACTAAATGAACTTCTCGTGTGTGTGTGTGTGTGTGTGTGTGTGTGTGTGCGTGTGCAGTTTAATGGAAGACGACCGCCCTGTCTTGTTAAAACTATCTGACCGTGTTTCCTGTTTGGACTGAAATGATCTGGCGCTCGATCTTAATTGATTTATCGAAAATCCAAAGTATTTAGATAATTGATTTGTTGTTCATGTATTATACAACCAAATATTCAGGGGGTATTTTTAAACCACCGACCCAGATGTCAGACGTTCTTGAGCGTGGAGACAGACAGAACACATTAGCTTTAGAGTTGGACTCTGCTAGTTGGTGACTAATGGGAATATTGATTTGCCTCCTCGAGCATTGTCTGGTTCTATTTGCTCGTAAGTGTCTTGTGAGTGAGTTTATAATGCTCAGCTCCACAGGAAGGTCAGAGGTCAAGGTCAGCTTGTCCAAGGTCACGTCTGCAGACGACTTGTTTTGTCCGTGATACGATAACAGAAAACTGAAGAGCAGAATCAGATTTGAGGAGACGAAAAGCATCTGTTTGTCCTTTTTGCTTGAACCTGTTAATTATCAGAACAGTAATTTAACTGATGGACTCGTCGTTGCAGCTCCAGCAGAAATAACAGTTTCCTAAATGCCTTTTGAGAAGATCATTAAGGTTTTAATATCAGATTTATTTCAGCTGATTAATCTTTTGCATATAACGTGATGTACTTCCATGTTTGTCACACAGAAACACGGCGTCCTGCTGAGATAATATAAACTGCAGATGTAAATGACTTTATCATTATTGATTTAGTTTTTTTATTGGCACCTGCAGATGGATATTAGGACCAAACCAAAACAAGCCACTGATATTTAAATACAATAAACGTTGGAATTGACTTTCCAGAATAACCGAGTAAGAAAATGATGAGTTTAAAATCTTGATCTTATTTGCAGAGAGAGAGAAAAGCAGATCATATTGATCAGTTTATTGATATATTGATCCAGGAACTAAACGTACAGGTTGTTTTATTACATGATTCTCAGCGAGTGGATTTGCTACAGATTGAGGTTCGATAACTTCCCCAGGTTTCTGGATAATGCTTGTGTGCAGGAACCTCTTCTATCTTCATAAAGCTTCACCAGAGTCGTCACTTAAATGTCCTGAAGTCTCGTGTTTTGCTTACACAGCACTTCGATCAGCATCAACATTAAAACCTGTTGTTGTTGCTGATTGGAAACACTCACACTCAGAAATCCCTTCATGGTCAAGACAAATACAAACGAGCCTCTGGAGGAAGTTATTCATCTGTGAACTTCTCCGATAGGAAATGTCCTCAGCATTTAATTCTTTCCTAGGTAAATTGAACCTGCCGAGCATCACTTCTTCAAATAAACCTTCAATTCTTAAAAGTCTAAATTAAGCACATGTGTTACAGCTGGTGTGTGTGTGTGTGTCTGTGTGTGTCTGTGCGCATGTGAACACACCACAGGATGTTAGCTCAGCCACTCAGCACTGTTCCTGCACAGCCGACACATTTATTTCTACCCCGGGCTGCATTTCGAAATGTCTGAAATTACCTTTTCACCGAAGTTAAAATACACTCAGGGCTTGATCTTTTTATTTTTATGAGCAGCAACACTATATTACACGTTCATCACCAGCTGGGACATGTTTATACATATATACATATTATGTGTGAATGTTTTACATGAGGTGTGTTTGATTGTCTTATTGTTTTTGGGAACATTTCGAGTTGAGTGAAAGGTGTTGGGAGGTGATAACACGATGATACACACACGTCCACGCACTGATAACACAATGATACACACACGTCCACGCACTGATAACACAATGCCTGAAAAAACACAACGCACACAAACACAACTGGTGCAGTGTCCGTTCTGAACCTGCCTGTACTGGGCTGTTCGTTTGGCCTGTGGTGATGCTGGTTGCAGCTTTTCTTTCTGAAACTGTAAAAAGTGACCTGCAGCCATTTCTGTCTGTGCCTTCTGTCTGTGCCTTCTGTCTGTGCCTTCTGTCTGTGCCTTCTGTCTGTGCTTCGCTCCTCAAACAGTCACTTCACTTATTCCTTTAAACACAGTGTGAGATAAATCAGAAGATATGGAGTTTCAGAATTTATTCATGTTCTATATTGTAGAAAGAGAAGGTTTAACACGGGTTAAACATTCGTGTGTGTGTGTGTGTGTGTGTGTGTGTGTGTGTGTGTGTGTGTGTGTGTGTGTGTGTGTGTGTGTACTCTAATGAGGCTGTGGAGGGGTTCAGTGGCAGGATGGAGAACCCTTTTATGACCAGTTTTAAACTGAAACATATGTAAGCCATAGTGTGTGTCTGTGTTGTGTGCTTGTGTGTGTGTGTGTCTGTGTCCTGACGGTAACTCTTCAAAGGGTCCACACCCTGGAATCCCTCATTTCTCTCTCTCTTTTCAAGGCAGCCATTGTGAATGCTTAGCTAATATTAGGCTGTGTGTGTGTGTGTGTGTGTGTGTGTCTGTGCGCGCATGTGTGTGCTAAAAGAAAGAAGTTGTGCATGTTAAGTTTCAACACAGGCCTGTTTCCTCTGACGGAAGTAGATGTCGCTCTGTGTCAGTCTCATCTTGCACAAACTGACAGTCACTTCATATCTGGACTCAGTTCCCATGTTTCTTTACATTTGAATGTATCTTAAGGACGTCGTGCAAACTACATTTTCCAACTTTCCCATCAGAGTGTTTTTACCTTGCAGATGTTTTATCTGCTGCTTTCACCTCCGTGTCATCGCTGCTGCAGGAAATGAGTCCATGTGGCAACTCTCTACATCCGGATTAAAACTGAAACCTCTTCAGTTGTATTCATAAGACCGGGCAGTGTTCGCTCTCTCTTCTTTCTTGTTGACCTTCCTCTCCTTTTAAAGTTCTGTGTGGTGAGCTGAAATTTCATAAATCCAGCAGAATTTCAAAAATCTCGTTGTGAAGCCTCAGTGGAAACATCTGTAGTATTTAGAACAGTGGGAACACGCACATGTGCATTTGGCTTTGAATCTTGAAATCTGCCGGCGAGGCTCCGGCTGCCAGTTCTGATCTGTGAGTGACGTTTTCCTGTTCAGCTCAAGTTTGTGCAAACCAGAAGCGTTCCCCTGCCAAGACTGGTTCACTGGTCTCACTGCAGAATGACTCACAGCCGGCTTTAGTATCATTATTTGATTAAACAGACAGTTAACAACTAACATTTAAGATTGTAATTGTGTGTCCTGAATTTTATTAACTTATTAACTTAACTTCCACTTGCAGACATCTTGCACATTCACAATCAAGCTCTTGAAAGTCGCATGGAAGATGAATACAAAGAGCTTATCTTTTAAAAATACATTAACTGGCCCATGAAATATCAGGTTGAAGATTGAATGATCATTTCAATAAACGTGTCATATTAGTCTGTGCTGATATAACAGTGGTAAGGTTGTGATCGTCATGTGACACCTCATGTGAAATCTGGTCAGATTGTCATCAGGCTGTTCACTGGAAAGTTTTACTTCAAGATAATGGGCTGAATATTTTTCTTTAGAATAAGATTCAGAGAATGTGTTTTTATACACATACTATATGAAGACTTTAAGCATTAAAGTACTCTCGAGACTGAACCATGCTTGCAGCTGAGTATAACCGAGGTTCATAGTAATGTCATTAGTCTTCCAGGTATATGAGCAGAATAGAATCTTTTTTAAATTTAGACCCGATGATTGTGCTGCATGAAAAGTTATGACATTTCACCCTGAGGGAGTGAAGCACTTCTCCAGACAGTTCTCAGTCGTTGGTGAAACCCCCCACGTGAAATCCAGATGTCAACCTCACGGCTCTGGAAGTCAAAACTACCAAAGTCATTAGGATTCATCCTCTGGGGACCATGCATATCTGGTAGATGGACAACCACCTGGATCGCCCCCTGGTGGCTGACTGCAGTATAGGCCATAAACACAACCTCCTCCATGTTGGAATACGGGACATGGACCTTTTTCTAAGATAGTTTTTGCCATTTTATTGTTATCACACTGATGTTTGTTCAAGTGTTCGAGGCTGAGCCTGATTGGTCGAGCGTGTGTATCGGTAGTAATAATTCATATCAGACGTTGCTGCAAAAGGTGAATGCAGGAAGCCGTGAGCATAACTGTCCTCCTTCCTCTCATCTCTGTCTTCTAACACCAATGGAGACAAAGTCAGTTAGATTAGATGATGCAGAAAGACGAGTTCACCACACGTGCTGGCAGGGCAGGCGAGCATGAACGTCAGGACGGTGCAGAACGGGAGAGAAGGAGGAAAAACAAAGGTGATGAACACGTCGGAGGTGGTGATGCACGGCTGAGAGGAAGCAGGGAGGAGAATTTATAGGAAGCTGAGATGCAGAGGTATCATCATCCTCGTCCTGGTAACCGGATACCTGCGGTGCCGGAGCCTTGTGGTGGCTTCCTGTTTGTCAGCAGCACACAGGAAGTAAGAGGTGTGACATATGTGTGATTTTTAAAAATGAAGCGAGAGGCCGAGCTGTGTGAGAACTGATGTGACGGGAAACAGGAGGATTTAGGTGTGAAGGTGAAAGAATGCACGGAGGGAGCAGGTTGTACAATCGTTCCTCTTCTTGTTTAACTGGCTCTAGAACTCGTAACGTCTGTATCTGAAGAATGCATCATTGATGTATGTGCGTGTTTTCCAGTCACGATGCCGCGGCGCTGTGAGATGAGAAGGTCACACGAGAGTCAGCCATGTGTCCGCAGCTGTTTTCAAATCAGTCGGAAACGTGTTTGTGGTTGTTTGCGTGATAAAATGTTGCGCTGAGGATGTGCTTTATTTTGAAAGTGGTTTTTGAGGTACAGCATGAACAGAAACGCACACACCGTGTGTCAAGCTATAGATATAGTTGTGTTGTGTTTTAGGGAACTTATGACTCAAGTTCCTGCCATATTAAACATTACTAATGAGTCAGTGCTCTTATCACCTGATCACTGATGAAACCTGTTTTACTTGACATATTTCAAGCAGTGAAATCTTTTCTCCTCGGGCTGTTTGTACTGTCTGAACTTTCAGTCCCTCCAAGAATTCATGTTATTATCAACACTCCCTTGATGATCACAATTGAAACAACCACTGCTTTTCTGCATGAACGTAATTTGTCTCGGAAGCTTAAAATAAAGCCACAGTCTCAGTGGATAGTAAGATACAGACTTCCCCTGGAATCTGTCTTTTCAGGTTGATCAGTCTTCAAAGCTTCAGTCTTTAGGTTTTAACTTGTAAAGCAGCTTGTAACTGTGTTTTGAAAGGTGCTATATGAATACACTTGATTATCTTTTATATCATTATCAGTGATATTAATAATTGTGAGTCATTTCCTGGCGCCTGCCCCGTTGTGCGACCTGTCGGCGCTGTGTTTGATTGCTCTGTGACACTTTAAGGATTAATAAACTATCTGGTATCCAATCATCTTCACATCGTATTAAACCAAACCACGAGAGAACCGCTGCTCGTCCCTGACGGGCGAAGGTTTTACTCAAAAGTCCACATCCGTTTTGTTGTGTGTCCGGACTGCAGGTTGAAAATAGCAGTGAAAAATCAATGAGCTCCCGTTGCACATTCAGAATGAAGTGATGCTGAGGCTGCATTCTTAATTAGTTTGCAGGGACCTATTTGTTTTTCCCCTCTGCGGTTCCAGGAAGCGGTGCGGCTGCTGAAGTCCCTGCAGAACCTGTGAGTTCGATTCCTGTGCCGCTCTGTTTGATGAAGTGTTTGTGTGGTCCGTCCTCCAGGGTGCAGCGTCCAGTGCAGATAGAGTGAACTGGAGAGAGGAAGATGCCAGCCCCGCCTCCCCCACCGCCCCCTGGGCCTCCCCCTCCTCCCACCTTCGCTGTTGTAAGTCATAGACATATTTGCTCCTGTTAAGTCCACTCACTGTCTTTTAACTCTTTTAAATCTACGTAAGCAGTATTTGTTTTCTGCAGCTTTACTCTGACTCAGCGACTATATAACCCTGTGTGTGTGTGTGTGTGTACTTGTGTGTGTGTGTTTGTGTTTCAGGCCAACACAGAGAAACCAAATCTGAAGCGAAGTGAGCAGCATGGACGGAACGCTCTGTTGACCGACATCTCTAAAGGAGCCAGATTAAAGAAAACTGTCACCAATGACCGCAGTGGACCCCTCATGGACCGTAAGTTAACAAGAACCCTAGTTAGTAGTTAGTTATCCAGGTCACTCACACTAAAGCGAGTGAGTTTAACCGTCCGGTTACCGGGACGATGATGATGATGATGATACCTGGCTTCAAATGTGCAAGATGGCGGTGTTCGTATCTGGGATATTTTTGGCTTCATTTCTGGATAGTGGCAGGAAGTGGAGACACGTCCACCATCTTTATATACGGTCCTAAAACTCATAGTTTACAAAAAATAAATAAATAAATAATAATGGTGAGATTTTGAAAGAACTAGAGGGACTAAATAATGAAGACCCACATGCTTATACAAGTGTGCAGCAAAACAGATTGTGTGCAGAGCAGATATCAATTCAAAAATTATTAATTCATTGTTTATCCTCTCAGAACCCAAAGGAGGAGGAGGAGGAGGAGGAGGAGGCAGAGGAGGAGGCGGCGGAGGCGGAGGAGGAGGTGGAGGTGGAGGCGGAGGAGGAGGAGGCGGCGGAGGAGGAGGTGGAGGTGGTGGAGGTGGCGGAGGAGGTTTAGGAGGTCTGTTTGCAGGAGGGATGCCAAAACTGAGGTCTGCAGCAAACAGAGAAAGCACTGGTAAAATAAATATATATAATTCTAATACTGCTGAAGATGAACAACTCAAATAAATACTGCATCTGGTAACACAATCAATTTAACCTTTTCATCCCTCCAGACTCTGCACCCAGCCGAGGACCTGTGCTCCCCCCAGGAGGCCGCTCCTGTGGCCCCAGCCCCTTCGCTGGACCACCTAAACTCCCAGGAGCCCCTGGCGGCGGCCGTAGCAGCGCCCCTGACCTTCCCAGGGGACGCCCCAACTTCTCATCCAGACAAGACACTCCAGGAGGCCCCCCTCCCCCTGTACCCAACACACCTCGACCAACCCAGGCCTTCCAGTCTCGCGGGGGCCCGCCTCCACCATCGCTCCCCGGAGGACCCAGACCCAGCCCGGCCTCGGCGCCCCCACCATCGCTCCCCGGAGGACCCAGACCCAGCCCGGCCTCGATGCCCCCACCATCGCTCCCCGGAGGACCCAGACCCAGCCCGGCCTCGATGCCTATAACTCCCAGTGTTCCCCCAGGGAGACACGGACCTCTCCCTCCCCCACCGGGAGGCTCCTCACCTGGGTCAAGACCGGGCTTCTCTGCACCTCCTCCACCCCCAAACAGCAGCCGACCACCCATGCCCACGGCTCCTGGAGGGAGACCCCCGCTTCCCGACGACCGGCCACCGCCGCCACCAGCTCCTGTGGGAGGTCATCGGCCCTCCATGCCCCGCGACATGCCCCCTCCTCCCCCCTCTGTCAACTCCAAACCTCCCACCTCTGTCTCCAGCTCCTTATCTCCTCGCTCCTCACCCGGTGGGGGTGGGCCTCCTCTCCCGCCGGGGCGACCGGGCCCTCCGCCTCTCCCACCCTCCCCAGCTGGAGGGGACGACCACAGCACGCCTCGTCTGCCCCAGAGGAACAGCTCACTCAACAGGTACCGGGAAAGTTTTACTTCTAATTGGTATTGGCTGAGTCACTGTGAAGCCGGATGTGTTTCAGACGATGATAGTTGAACCTGTGGTCGCATAGATTCAAATCTTATATTCTAAGAACCATGCTTCTATTAGGTACAGCATATAAATACATATAAATACTTCCCTCTCTCCGGCAGAAACAGGAACTTTCGTAATTTTTCGTAACCATGGTTACTCCCAAATAAAACTTGCACCCAAACCTCTTCGGTGGCATCTTGTTTTTAACTATGATGTTTATGAGATGTTTATTTTTTGCAGTTATACAACACTACGATCAAGTGAATGTTCTTATGGAGAGGATGTTTGTAAATCCAGTTTTACAGGTTCAATCCGCCTCCTGCGATTTGGTAACAGGAAGTTAGCTGCTGGATGTTTGACCATCACGTGCCACGTTCTCTTTTCAAGATGAGTCATTTTTCTGGAGATATTGTGAAACTGATCATCAGATTTGTGCGTCTCCTCCTCAGCCACGGTCCAGCTCCGCCTCACAGCCGGTCAGGGCCTCTCCCTCCCCCGCCCAACGAGAGGCCGCCCTCTCTTGGGAGGAACACATCAGTACGCTCAGGTGAACAACCTTCATCTATCGGCCTCGCAGTGGATTACACAAGTCATTTAAAAGAGATGACAAATATGTGCCACCTATTTTTCAATAACTTCAGGAGCCATTATTCACCGGCTAACTTTTTCCTCCAAAGGGCCTCTTCCTCCTCCTCCTCCCTCAAGTCGTAGCGTGGGCGGGGGCAGTGTGAGGTCATCGCCTGCTCCCTCTCCGATTGGTCGGCCAGGCCCGGATCCCCGTGGCGGTAGACCCCCCCTCCCTCCAGACAGGCCCGGGGCGGGAGGAGCCCCTCCCCCTCCTCCGCCACCCATGGGTAACGGCTTCCAGAACTCTCATCACAACCAGATACAGGGTGAGTCGGGCTCCTCGCTGGTGCCGGTCTGGTGTGTTTGAATATTGATAGAAGAATTTGTGGCGACAACGCAGAGCAGATATGAAACACGACACAAACGAAACCCAGAAATACTGACCTTCATCAGCAGAATAGATTTAATATAATAAAAACCATATAATCAAGCAAAGCAGGAATTTAATGTACAATAAATAAAGTCATGTGCACCACTGATAGCGTTGCAGGCAGATTTCAGTTACTTGCCTTGTTGAGGCTCCTGCACTCACATAGTTGGAACAAGAGAAACCCGCCTCCCCCCCCCAGTGTTGTTTTTGCCACAAGTTCCACTGTGTTCAGCGATGGCAGAGAAACTCACTGACCTCCCAGTGTGTTGTTTTTGTCCCATTGAACCAAGACAGTAAGTTTGAATGGTGCAGACAGGTAGTGAGAGCGGGGGGGGTCCCGAGCGCCTGAGTGCCTGAGTTTCTAAATCATATTTTCTGCACTTCCACACAGTTCCGTGTCACTTCATTCATTACACCTCTCTGGAGCTCTGAGTGCTTCTGATGTACACGACGACCACTGATCTCCATTTGTCTCCTTTCACAGACGAGTGGGAGTGTCGCTTCACTTTCCATCCGGTGTCGGACCTGCCTCCACCGGAGCCCTACGTGCCCTTCCAGAAGACCTACCCCAGCCAGATCGGCAAGAGTGACGGCAGAGGTCAGACACAGACATGCACACGTGTCTTTATATGATTAAAACATCCTCATGTCACCGTTGCGTCAGTGTAGTATATCTCCAAAATGTTGGTTTTTCAGGATCTAAGAGAATCATCAGATGCCTGAATGCCGCGGTGTTCAGTTGTTCTTTTCATAAGTTTTCATAAAAACCTACAGTTTCTCATGATGCCCATGAAGAAATTGTCTTCTAAATATGATGTTAGACTGCAGTGACAAGTGAAAGAAAACTCAATAACAAGACGGTTCACTTTAAAGATTTAAATAATAAATTATCTATCTTCATCCTATAGGATGCCTCTGAAATCACAGTGCCACCTGGTGGAAGAAAGTTTGTTTTACCATGAATACAAAACCCTGACTCCTCTCTTTTATTCTCTTCTCTCCAGGTTCTGGTAAAAAGGAGAGAGGAGCTCCTCCTCTTCCTCCGACACCCAGGTGAAGAGGAGGCAGCAGCCGTGACAACACCTGGAACTATCCTCTCTCTGTTTCCCTCCTCGTCTCTGTTGCTCTCATTTTGCTTTAAACGACAGCGTTTGTTATTCGTGGTGACCTCAACGTGTGAAACACAGTCGACCAAGTAAAAGGACAGACTCACCAAACAACAACCATGGAGTTTACATCACGTGCCTCTGAAAGACCAAAGCCTGTTTCTCCTGCGGTACACTGTGTTCAGATCTAATGTAAAATAGACTCGTACCTCTTTGGGTACTAGAAGTGAAATATGTTTTTTTTATGGTTCACAACCATGTGAGTGGAAGATGCTTTGTCGATGTGGCTGCTGTGAAACGTAAAGAATCAAGAACTATAGTGTTTTTTCATTTCTTTTCTTTCCTCTACAGTCCATACATTGCCTGCTTATTATATTTTATCAACAAGCTGCACTTTCAGAAAACCAGCTCGACAGACAGAGCAGCATTTGACAGGTTGTACATGTGACTTCCCCAAACCAGTTTACAAAACCCCCGACAGCATTCTGTGAAATGTAATTCAACATGTAAGGGCGCCACGGCGTCGCAGGGGCCGTCACCTCACGAGTCTTTCTGTGTGCAGTTTGCATCTTCTCCCCGATAAATCATAAATATATAAATAAGTCCTTCTTTAATGGTAATATTATTGCAACCAGTTGCTTTCCTAAAGTGTTTCAATACGCTGTTTCTCTCATTGCTTTTCTCGTTGTGTCTTTTTCTGTTCAGGATTGTCCTTTGAGGCTGTTAAACAGTTAAGGGAAATAGCCTTTTGTGCCTTTAAATAATGTAAATAAAAGTTTGCTCTCCAGGGTTTGATCACCTCTGTTGATGTAAAACAATAAAGCAATACAGCAGCTCGATGGCCACGTCATTCAGAGCCAAGGTTTTCAAAGTGGGGGCTCAGTGACTAGGATATAAGGCCTTTGTTAGTTATTACATTACTCATCAGAAGGAGATCAGGTAGAATAAACTCGATGTGTGTTATTTAGTGAAAGAGATTCAGTAATTTGGGGGAATGTTCCTGCGTTTCCCACTTTCTCAGTCAGAAACCAGTAAATGCCTTAAGATGCCTTAAGATGGACTGTTCTAATGCAATGTTAGGCTACATTTGCTCAACTGAGTGTCAATAGGATTAAATAACACGATCATAATCACACAGGCATCAGGAAAGTTCGCAAAAACCAAGCAACTAAAGTGAGTTTGTGCCTTTTGTGGAGCGGAGGAGACGTCCATGGACTCAGACCTTGAAAACCCCTGATCTACAATATTAAGCAAAGTGTCTTGATTACAGCATCAATACTTAAACATGAAACCAAACTAGAAATGGCTACAGCTTCCTGCCAACGCTGCATAAAACGATCAGGGGGTGGGGGAAATGTGCACGTTTGATTTGCCAAAGCCACGTGTGCCTTCACATTGTGTATTCACATGTACGTGTTTCTGTTGGATCCACTGAACGGTACTTTTCATTTTGTCACGTGTGATATGAGCATGCGTGTGATGTGTATGACTGAGATGTTTTAAAGGACAGGGTGTGGGTTTACGGCAGCATTGGTTTACAGTTGATCTGATATATTATTTTTGCTGTTTTTGTTAAAAGCTGCAGCGAAGGAGCCGTGTATGTGCCTGTGAGATTTAATCCAGTGCTATTGAAGGACTGTATTATTTTTAAGTTATGTCTAAGAACTGTGCAGTATTAAGATTTTTTGCTTCACCCAGCACTGCTTTGAATGGTCTTTTGTATACGTGATGTATTGTTATGTGCTGGACAAAGAAACTTCTACTTTAAGACAATCATACACGAATAAAGTCTATTTACATAAATAAATAAAATGCTTTAAGCTGCTCTCTGTGCTTTACTTCAGCTGAAATATGCTTTTATTGGAATATAGGTTGTAAATCATTTATGTATAAACAAGGATGGTGAGTTGCGGCGTCAGCATCCAGACGTAGTGACTGGTTTTGTATTGTCAGATAAGTGGTACGCATCATTTATACGTTTGTGCAATAAAATTGGGTAATAATTTGATACAAAAATGTGTCATGATATTTAAGACGTCTGGAAATTTGTCTATAATGTATTTTTTGTTATGTTATTAGCATGATTTGTACCAGTCAAAAATCTAAAATAAATATCTGCAAGCATCAGTCGTTCTCACTTTGAGATTTATAATTTTAAGATGTTAACGTAGACATATTGTACTATTTGTTGTTATCATTGTTGTCCAGTAACATTGTGTAATCATGAAGTTCTCGGTTTTTCAGTTGCTCATTGTCCGGGACAGAGGGACCTCGTGGATTGTCTGGTTAAATGTCCCTGGACGAAGACATATTAGCTGCAATTATATGTCTTATATCTTGACTGACATACACGAGTTTTAATAGTTTTTTGCTCATATATATCAACTGCCTGATTTTGTCCTGTCCTTGTATGATTTAACTCAGCCCTGCAGAGTCCGAGCAACTACAAAAGGTTTTCATTACACTGCACTAGGATTTTCAGCATAATTTAGTCTTTAATAATTCACAAATTAAAGGAATTACAACTACCTGACTTCTCTGAGTATAAAACAAATGAATGCATACCTGTAAACAAATTAAATAAATCAGGGACATGGTGCCTGAAGGTGTCGCTTTTAATTAATAGTTCAATATTCATTAATTAAAATGGTAATACATTTTGATATTATTGCATCTTGACACTAAAGGAGAATTTCAAATAGCAGGGACATATTCTATTTAACCAAAAACCCATAAAACCCCATGATGCATTTCTTCATTCGTCCACTTGTGCTGTGAAAACATTAGATTTAAAAGATTTATATCAGACTTCTCATCACATGAACGCAGCATCGCTCGTGCACCTTTTTTTACCCAATCACCGTCCGCTTTAGACGCGCATCCTGCTGCTGATTGGCCGAACGCCCCGTCGGTCGCGGGCTCGGGGCGTGGCCTCTGCTGGCAGCTGTCAGAGCTTGAGACGGCGAAAACACGGAGCAGCGCGAGCGGATCATGTGTGTGTGAAGAAGAGGAGGAGGAAGAAGAGGAAGAGGAAGAGGAAGGAAACAGAGGTGAGCTATCAGCTTCACATCCAGCTGCTCCAGGATCAGCTGCTCCATCCAGATGTGGCGGACAGAGCTCAAGTGACGCGCGGTGTCCCCCTGGTGTTTTTAGCATGTAGCTAGCTGAAGCTAACGCTCAGCAGCTGTATGCAGCTGTTCGCCTCTGAGGCTGTTGCACGTGATCCTACATCAGTTCGACTGTCGTTGAACCGCGTGAATCAGACGTCATCGAGTGGAGCGGGTTCGATTCCCTGCGGTAACTCAACTGACTGTTTGTTCACGCACAGAGGCGTAACCAGGGATTCTGGGCACCCATACAAAAAGCCAACTGGAACGCCCCCCCTCAAGTTGGAGGAACCTCACCACCCCCCCCACCATTTCGAAATCCAAGACGTGTAGTTTTTACTGTTTATTAGCAATACTGTCATTAAACGTGTCACGCACGTAGAACCGTCCTATTATTGTCCGTGGACGTGCTACTGCGGTTTGCGTGAAATGCTGCGTAATGCGTTATTATGAACTGTTTTTGCTAACAGTGGCTAGCTGGCGAACGTATACATTGTTCCTGTGCAACTGGAATGCCATCAACTAATGTGTGATGTCATTCCGAGCTCCGAGGTGTAATGGTGCGCGGCAGGAAATTGGACGTGAACGGGAACTCGTGAGTTAGACCTCAATGAATTAAAGCAAAATTAAATTTAGGTGCGGACCTGGATAAGGGGGCGGATCCAGGAAATTATCTTTACAATTCCGAGATAGGGCATTTTTTTGACGTTTTCATCGATTCATCGATCAGGCTTGTGATGATAAAGTAGCGAGTCGACAGCTTCACGTACACAGATCAACGTCAAGCAAGCAGAAACGCACAAGACAAAGCAAACAGGCAAAAGTTTTGTTTTACTTGTCCAACAATAACAACAGCACCAGGTCGGCGTCTGTCCTGCAGCCTTTGGTCTTTTTAGTTCTCGCCAACGAGAGAAATGTGCTTCACTATTCAGTCTTGTTTGGTTTTCTTACTCGGTCACTTTCACTTTTCCTTTTATTCTTTGTTTCCTCCGACAATGTCTTCTTCAGTGGCAGGGACAGACATGCCAGTGGAAATGTTGACAGTTACTTTATTTCTATTTTGCCTTTTTTCACCCGCTCCTGCCACTAATTATATGTTTTTTCTTCTCTTGTCTTCCTCCATAGTGCCGATATTGCCCAGCCCATCGTCACCATGGAAACCACCAACAGCTATGTGTTGATTCACGGGAAGAACATATCCCATAATACCCTTGCGGGCACTGCTGGTGTGCCCCACATGTCCATCGACAAACTGTTCCCAGCTCTCCTCGAGTGCTTCGGTATCATATTGTGTGGCTACATTGCCGGCAGGTATGTGTGTGTGTGTGTCAACCTTGGCCTAGTGTACCAGATAATCTTTGGTGAAGGTTTATTTTATGGTTGCAAATACCGCAGAGAGCACAAACGAATATTTTGCCACTGTTGATATCTGTGCATTAAACTATTTCTTCCATTACTGCGTACAGGGCCGATGTCATCACGGAGAACCAGTCGAAGGGTTTGGGGAACTTTGTGTCCAAGTTTGCTCTTCCAGCTCTGCTCTTCAAAAACATGGTGCTGTTGGACTTCGGAGACGTCATCTGGGCGTTTCTCTGGAGCGTCCTGGTCGCGAAGGTTTGCTTTCTTTTTGTGCTTCTCTGCTTTTGTTCACACTTTTAAAGTTTGTGTATTTAAACCCATCCTCGACCTCCTGGCTCTGATCCTGTGTGCAGGTGACAGTGTTTGTGCTGGTGTGTGTGCTGACACTGATTGTGGCCGGTCCAGAAAACAGGTACAGCAAGGCCGGTCTTTACGCCATCTTTGCTACACAAAGCAATGACTTTGCCTTGGGATACCCTATAGGTGAGGCAGGCAACACACACATCGCACTCACACAAATCGTCAGTGAAGAAAACTACTGTTTAAGACTCAAAGTGTTCGTATCTCCTTCTTTCTCTGTCGCTGTTGTTTCTAGTTGATGCGTTGTATCGTAGCACATATCCAGAATACCTCCAGTACATCTACTTGGTCGCCCCGGTGTCCCTCATGCTCCTCAACCCCATCGGCTTCGCTCTTTGTGAGGTGCAGAAATGGAGACAGTCCAGTCATCCGCAGCACAGCACCCTAGCCATCCTGGGAGTTGTGGTCTTACAGGTATATTCTGTCCACAAGTTAAACTGTAAGGTCCTACATGTGCTTTTTTAACTTTCTATGACTTGTTAGAAACCTTATCACTGAGGCTGTCTCTCTCTCCAGGTGTTGAAGAACCCAATAGTGTTCATGGTGATGGTGGGAATCATCTCTCACTTTGCTCTGGGCCAACGGATCCCTGCTGTGCTGTCGCAGTTCATAGACGGCCTGGCCAACTCTTTTGGAGGTGCAGCCTTATTTTACCTCGGCCTCACGATGGTGAGTTTCATTTAATTCAGTCTTTGAATTTAATTTCTAACAGTATTAAAACCTATGGAATCATGGAAGATAATCCCTCTGTTCCTGTGGCAGGTTGGTCAGCTAAGAAAACTCACCAGAGACACTGGAGTTGCCTTGATTCTCCTCATCACAGCCAAACTGTAAGTGGGACTGGGATGGTGTGTTTCTTATATTTTATTTAGGGTAGCCTTATTGATATTCATGTGTTTTGAGTATTTTCTAGAAGAAAGTACATATATAAAGTTGTATATCATCTTTAATAACGTGGTATTTCAGTGTCCACTAGCTAAAATGGCTCCTGCATCCAAAACCATGGTAGAAAATGTAATGAACATAGAAGTTATCTGGATTTTTTAGTATTTGGAAAGTGTTTCCCAGCTTCATCTTCATCTTTAACCAGTTCACCCACTGGTCAGTATTGATGTCTGTATGATTCTCTCTTGTCTCCAGCCTGGTGATGCCTCTGGTCTGTAAAGACATGGTTAATATTCTGGACGTGGGAGTGAACAGTACGAATGCCAACCACACCAGTTTGTCCAACTTTGCTTTCTTATATGGAGTCTTCCCCACGGCGCCCAGTGTCGCCATTTACGCTGCACACTACAATATGGAGTTAGAGGTGGTACGTACCGTTGATGATGTAATCCTACTTTTAGCAGTTATGATATGTAGAAATTGCAAGACCAATATCGAAGCCCATAAACTGTAAAGCTCTCTCCGTCCTTCTCTCAAGGTAACGTCAGGGATGGTCATCAGCACGTTTCTGTCGGCGCCGATCATCTACGTGTCGGCCTGGTTATTGACGATCCCTCTAATGGACCCGACCCCCCTGGTGACGGAGCTGGAAAACGTTAGCTTCAACATTAGCATCGTCAGCCTTGTAGCACTGGTAAGTGTTTGCAGATGTGTCTTGAAGTAACACAGACGTTTTAATGCCCTCCAGTGGGTCAATACTGAAATATTCGTCTCTATTTACTTGAGTCTTTGTGGTGATGGAAGAATTTTCACAAGCAAAAGTGAAATTTGCTCGTATGTCTGTGTCTCCTCTCAGGTGTGGACCATAGCAGTGATGTTGCTCAGCAGGAAATTTAACAGACTTCCTCACCTCTTTGCCTTAAATCTGTTCCTGGCTCAGGTCAGTGCTTTACTTTGTTATATGATATGTTCAGGTCATGTTTCTCTCTCGAAAAAGAAAAGCTGAGCCCAAGCTACTCACATTCACTTTCCTATTCTATCTTGACCGACTCTACCGTCCTCTGCTTCAGTTTCTGGTGTGTGTCAGTATGATCCTGTGGAACTTCTTGGTGAAACAAGACGACAACCTGGTCGGCAAAATCCTCACCTTCACTCTGCTGTACGGCTCTTTGTACAGCACCTACGTTTGGACAGGTGAGTGTCACAGTCAACACATCAACTCTCATCAATTAGACTGCGTTTGGCTTAGGACTGAAACGACTGGTGCTAGCATGTGTGTGTTTTGTTCTGTGTTTCAGGCCTAATCCCTCTGTGTCTGGCCCTGACTACCAGAGATGATCTGCTGAGACTCCGACCAGGAGTCTTCATGATTTTGGGTTGGGGGTAAGTCAGCACGAAGATGAGGACATTTAGACTGGACCTCCGCGATTTAGTTTGAGGCGTCAACCGAAACTCGACATCATGCGTTGCCAAATTAGTTTGTGGTTCTGTCTGACGCAGAGACAGCTGGTGAACCTGGTGCGTGTTCATGTGGTTGTGGATTTCATGTCCTGTGAACTTCTCCTAAGCATTGTCCTGATAGCTAGCATTGCACATTAGCTGGTTATGTTGTGTCCCAAGTATAAAAGTGGGATTATTGTTGTTATGAGGAGCGCGCCAACACCGAGCGGCGGGCACGCCCATCGCCAAGAGTTAATGCATCGCATGCGTGTGAGTCCAGCGTTACAGAGAACACAGAGAATCAAATGAAATGAGCTTGTTTTGAATTCTGTGTGTGTCTGTGTGTGTGTGTGTGTGTGTGTGTGTGTGTGTGTGTGTGTGTGTGTGTGTGTGTGTAGGGTCCCCTTCCTCGTGGTCGGAGGTCTTCTGATAGCAGGAGAACGGACTGATACCATGGACTCTGCTTTCTTTTACGGCAGAGCTCAGGTTAGCTCATGTTTACTCCTCCTGTGTTCACTCTTACCTCTGCTGTGCACAACTCTATTTATTTCCTATTCAAAAACCTACAATAAAGAATTCCTTATGAATCCCAGGAACATAAATCATATATGTGTGATGCTCTCTGCTCCAGATAATCAGCACAGCAGTGGTGCTCGCTGTCAGCCTGGTGCTTGGTGCAGTCTCTCTGATGGGGCTCAGCCAGGGAGACCGGGAGCAGCGAGGTTACGAGGCTCTGAGCAGAGCTGCTGGAACTGGACCTATTGATGAGCTGAGGACCCCTGGTGGCTTGGAGGATCCACAACAACAGACACAGTTGCCGAATTCCCCCGTCGGCAGCATCAACTCAGGTTAACAGTGTTCTGTCTGTCAGTTAACATTTAACCCAATAACAGAGCTTTATAAACAAGCTGAAATGAGGTCCATAACTTTATACTTTCAATTCTCAACAGATGAGAGAAAGTTAATATTTGTACGGTGTCTGTTGTGTTGTCAGACCTCCACAGTTTCTCTCCGGTTCAGACGCTGCCTGACATGATAGCCAGCACGCAAAGGGAGCACACAAACAGCACAGGTAACAAACACACACTTTATGACTTTATTTACATTTAACAGATTCCAAAAGCCAGATTGAATAGAATAACCTTCAATGCTTTCTTTCATATTAATGCTCCTAATTAATTAATATAGGAAATAAAACAGAGGGAGGTTCACGTGTTTTCTTCTAACACGTGAACAAGATTACAGCTATAATCTCAAGATTTTTTTCATACATTCATAATTTGCTTTTGCTAATCAGAAGAACATATCTAGAAGTGAACAGTTCCCCCGGTCACTCTGTCGAGTGGTAATGTTACTTCCCTCTCCAGACCACAGTGGGGCGCCGTGTGACCGGCTGCAGCCTTCCTCCTCAGAGCAGCCGCTAAACCTGCCGCCACCCGGGCTTCAACCCACCGATGATAAACAGACAGTCAGACACGTTCTGCTCTGTCTGCTGCTCATCGTCAGCCTGCTAGCGGTGAGGAGTGTGTGTGTGTGTTTGATTGAAACCTTCAGATACAGAGGAATGGACATTACAACACAGATGAATGTTCTCTGTCTTTATGCAGAACCTGTCCAGCTGTCTGTGGTGGCTGTTCAACAAAGATCCAGGAAGACTTTACCTGGAGCTACAGTTCTTCTGTGCTGTGGCTAACTATGGACAGGTACCAGTGTGCGTGCACATGCGTGTGTGTGTACATTAAATGAGCTGCTGTGAATGTTTCTCTCTTTCTCTGTGTCTCAGGGTTTCCTGTCCTTCGGGATCTTTGGTCTGGACAGACACCTCATCATCCTGCCCTTCAAGAAGAGGTGAGTCTTCAACGACTTCTTCCTCTGAAATAATGTTCAAATGGGATTCACAGGAGTAATGGTTGTGTTGGTGTGTGTGTTAGGTTGCGTAACCTGTGGCAGGGCAGAGACAGCGAGGATTTGAGTCCCTCAGCTGTTCCAGAGGAAGTCAGACTCACCTGCACCCAGTTCGTCCGCTACCACAAAGACCAGTGTGTCCAGGACGTACTACACACTGGCAGGTATGAGCACTACTTTGTGTTTGTGTTTGATTTCGTGTGTCATATAGTACATCGTGTCCCCCTTTTTGAAAGCACGTGTAAATATGATTTCAGATTACTTCCTGTTCCTGTGTTTGTTAAATTCAGTAGAAAGTAAACTGCAGCTTTATTTCTGCCCTGATCTGAACTGTTGAGCAGTTTCTCAGGGGGATTAATTCTGATCCTGTTCATTGCCACAGTAGTTTTATTTGTCTCTGCATCCTCTTTGCATGTTATCTACTGTAACTGTGGATAGTTTTTATTCTTTTCTATCCATCAAACAGCTGTTTTTCTCGACACAGATTTACTCATTAGACATTTACACTGTGTGTTTCCACCAGTTTGCAGTGTATGTTTAACAGAGCAACATCTGTGACTCCTGCTGTTGCTACTCAGAAACTGGACTAATGTTTGCGGGTCTCCTCTCAGCTTGGCCGGTTCTTTCTGTGCAGAGTTTGCATGAACCTGAAAACCATAGTATGGCCACTTTAATGTTTTAACCTTTTCACAAGTTGTTTAATGCTAAGCGGTTACCAGTGTGAACGTTCTCAGATAACTGGGTTACTGACTAAAATACTTGCCGCTGGATTTTTTGAGTTTTGGGTTCTTTTCTTAGCTTTTTCTTCTAACACATGAAATTCTCTCCACTATTATTTTTCCTCTTTATTTCCTTCCCTTCATATTTCCTTTATTTCCTCCCTGCCTCCCTTTGCCTGCCCCATTCCTCTCCTCTTCATCACCCCCTAGTGGCTCAGGGGAGAGTGTGAGTGCTCCGACAGGTGAATCCTTCCTCTGATAATGACAGGTTTGGTGGAGGAAGAGGGCTGGAGGAGGAGGAAGAAGAGGAGGATGGGCTTCCGAGACCTCCCCCCTCCCATCAGCCCCTGCACACACATCAGGATCTTCACCAGATTCACCAAAATCACGATCCAGCTGAATCCCGCGGCCAATATTCACTCCCATCCCGACCCAGGCCTGAGCTGGAGACCGAACACCAAACTAATATCCCTGACCCCGATATCCCAGAGGAGCAGATTCCCCAGCTCCCCTCGAACGAAGCTCACGACCCAGCGACTCCTCAGGACCAGCACCAGCAGGTTCCTGCTTCGTGCCCATCCCGTCCACAGCCCCGTCCTGAAGGTGTGTTTCGGGGCAGCGACCTGGTGGACTGGCTGGTGGAGAGGGGCCTGTGTGCCGGGCGAGCTGAGGCCCAACTGTACGGCGATCGGCTTCAGCGGGGAGGAGTGTTCGATCCCCTGACGGGTCGCCACAGCTTCAGGGACGAGGTTACACTGTTGTACCACTTCACACAGGGGGGAGGGGAGGGGCGGTCGCAGGACATGTGAGAGGAAGAGAGTGGAGAGGGGGAAGAGGCCGAGGAAGAATGGGTCTGGTGGCGGCGAGCAGCAACCGCCATGGATCAAAGCTCCGTACGATGTGGTTTCTCCTACAATCACCAAATGCTGGAAACACAACAATCTCTAATATGTGATTGTGTCAATCTGATAAATTTAAAGATATCAAATGGTTCATTTCATTGCATGTTTCCCTGGATTACCTGTTTTTTCAAGGCCTTTCCTTGTGGTTGCTGTTTGCTCGTCTCCTCCGGCTTCACCCTGTGGCCCCAAAGGGGAAAATCTCAACCTCTGACGACTCAGAGACATTTCCATTTTTGTTTCAGAGTTTTGTTTTTTTTCTGCTGCTCTGGCCTGGATCTGATTACAGCTTTTTGATTTTAGCTGCCCTGAGATCTAATCGTTGATTTTTCATCTCTTTTGTCTGGATTTCTCAGAGCCAGTGAAGGTTTTCAGTTCGTACGAATAAGCTTTTTTTATTTTTAAGGGACAAGTTGCCATTCATCAGCCTCCCGTCCTGATGTGTTGTGTTATTTGTGATGTGTGGTTGCCAGTTGTGAGATGACGATGAGACCAGTAAACTGTATGTTAGTTCTTTGCCAATGAGCAGCCGGGCTGCGCTCTGACAACCAGAGGTTTCCTCACCTGCTCGTTCTATGTTATCATCATCGCCATGTTTCTTTTTCTTTCTCTTGGATGAAATGAACTCGTCCTGGATCTGCCTGTTATTTCAGTAATTGATATTTTGCACGTTGTGTCTTTTGAGACTCGGGTCTGTGTCGACTACTTGCATGACTGAGAGCAGACGTCTGCTCAGCACTGACACATTTGCACTGACTGAATAATATCATCTCGATAAATCATCGTGGTTTTTAAATTATGCAAACTCCTCGGATATAAACCTTGTGATGATGCTGCACATTTTTTCTGTTATCTTTGAGTCATGTTACTGTGACACAACAATTATCTGGGCCCAGTTATGACCATGTTCATAAATGTGTTCAATCAGCCAAAAGCCTTTTTGAGCCAAATGTGTCACCATAGCTTGATTTAAAAATTCAGACCTGAACTCAACTTTGGCCCTTAGTTGAATCTACAGGTTAAAAACCTTGAGAAGACTTAAAACTACAAAATGTCTTTATGAATCTGAACTTCTTACTCGTCCTGCCATAATTATGCTCCTCATTTTGTAGGTGTAACAATCTGCCCCATTGTACATTGTACACATAACCACTACAGACTTTTATATAATTTATGTAGCTTCTTCTCATCGACTGGCAGCATTAACGACACTACGGCCTTTATCCGCCTGTTCAGTTGCTGTTGATTTGTGTTTTACTCTGAAGTTGACTTTGAATGTTTGGATAAATGGATAAATGTTCCCGTGAGCAGAAACTCCACATCTTTGTTTCTACCCATGAGATCTGAGGAAGGTGAACCGGAGACGAGCCCGACTGATCGATGTGCAGAATAAACCATGTGGAGAGTCGTGCATTTATATTTGCGTTTTAACAGATTTTGTTTTATTTTCCTAACTCAAATTCTATTTATTTGGTTGTATTTGTGTTTTGTTTTTAGTTATTTATGACAAAGTTCATGATTAAAGTCTAAAATATTCAGACTCAATTTCATTTCTCCCTTTTTGTGTTACTCCCTAATCTCAGCTCCAAAACATTCATATCGGTTTGGCTCTAATCCAGAGTGACGCGTCTACAGGCCAGACGTCCACGACACTACACGTACATTCATCTTCATGTAAGCAAAATGCACAATGATTTAATGACCCCTAGTCCGACTCACTGGATATAAGAGTACATTTTACATTTCATTCCCCTTTCCTCCGGGAATGAGATCAAACTCCAGGCGAGCTCACTACAAACCAACAGAGGCAGGTTTTGACTTAGATTCTGCATCATTTACTGTTTGTCTTTGTGGGGGAGTAACCATTTGAATGACAGGGATTAAAACAGCCTTTGCAGCATGATAACAAGGTGCAGGCAGATGATTCTCCAGCGCTGACGCAGCCCAGTGAAGACCAGGTGACCCCTGACCTCTTCACCGAGAGCAGAACGTCCAAAGAGAGGATGTTCAAAACTTCTCCAAAGTGTGTCCGCGTCCATTTACTTCCATCTTTGTGTCTTCTGCCAACCGACTCGTGGAATTCACATCAGGTCCTTGTGTTTTGCTGAGTTGTTACAAATGAGATTTCACGACAGAGTGCCTGCCTCAGCCAGCGTGAAGGTGTGTGTCTGTGTGCACGAACACCAGTGGGAGAGTTTCCGTGTAAGGACGTGGTGAGAGGGAACAGGAGAGACGTTACTGAGGTGTGACCGTGTGTTGTAACGTGTGTGTATCTGTGGATGTTGTTGCTGCTGTCCGTCATCGACAGGGTCAATGACTGTGTGACCTGAACAAATGGCACGAATAAAAAATCTTTGCATCCAAAATTCCTGCCTTGTTTCTTTTGTCATTTCACAAGCAGCTGCCATTTTGGATTATTTATTCAAAACTGAGCGATAGAATGCAAACAGAAAGCACAGATTTTACAATATTTTAACGATAAACAGTTTGTTGGATTAGACCCACACAAAGCAACACTGTGCATGACAAACGGAAGAATCCTCCCAGTGGAGCTTTCTCTGGAAGAGAAAGACACGTTTGTCGGATGCACTTGAAGTGAGACGGTCTAGTTGAGACGCAGTGAGTCTTCAGACACGTCCTCTGAAGGACGCAGCCCCCGAACCGAGACACAGCTGTTGGTCATTTGTGATCACATGGGAACCGACCATCTTGTTTTTTTAGATCTGCGCGGCGAATGTGGTCCAAACCTTTAGGTGTTGAATCCACTGCATCCGCCTGAGTTGAGCCTTGGAGACGCTTTGTCCGTAAGTTTGTTTTTGCATGTTTCAGTTTTTTAGGGCCCGAGCACCGACGGTGGGAGGCCCTCTGGAAATTGTAAGGATTATTCTTATTATAGTGACCCCAAATGAATTGGCTTTTTGAGGCTTCAACATGCTCAACTTCTTACCAAACTTTGCAGAAAATTAGAAAGTGGTGAAAATTTACGTATTCTGGAGTAATTTGAAATGGGCGTGGCAAAATGGCTCAACAGCGGCCCCTGGAACGCAGCCCCTAGGTTTCCCTTTGACCGATCTTCACAAAAATCGTAGCCCAGGTGTATCATGACCAGACAAACAAAAAAGTGGCAAGGGGCATTATGAAAAACGCAACAGGAAGCCCGCCATTTTGCATTTAGTGGCCATTTTGGCCATATTCCACATTTTTACTTTGACGAACTTGTCCCAGGGCTTTCATCTGATCAACTTCAAATTGAGATGAGTGTCATCACAACAAGACGGAGATAAAAACTAACTCAAAGATCCCCCCCTGAAAATATTCATATGGTTTTAAGGAATTATTAAGTTATTTTGCCAATGGGCGTGGCAAAATAACTGACTAGCGCCCCCTAAAGGGCAGCCCCGACACCACGATTGGCCGACATGTACAAAAATCGATGGGGACATGTGTCTTTTCATAACAAACAAATAAGTCTCTTGGATAGATATGCTAGACCAAACAGGAAGCCCACCATTTTGGCTTTAGTGGTATATTTTTTATATATATGTTTTTTTTCATTTTTTTTTTTTCTAGGAACAGTACAACAACAGTGCGGCTTTTTATATATATATACAAAGTGGCACAAAAAAGGCGTTATGGCGGAGCGTTATGGAACAACGCAACAGGAAGTCGCCTATTTTTGACGTTACACGTTCGACGATCAACTTTAAATGACGTCATCTCAACAACATGGAGATTTTTTGTTTTTGACCTGAACAGATCGGTCTGTGCGTAGTGATACTGACAGCGCTGCACGTGATGGCGTGGAATGTAGTGCGTGATTAGTGGCCGTGGTTCGGAGCCGTTTCTCCCGGTCCCCCCCCCTCCGCGGCATAATCAGTACAACAACAGTACAACACTACCACCTGGTGGACAAATGCGGAAACTGTAGAAACAGTCTGTCTCTAACAATTACTATAATAACAATGATTTATAACAATAATATCTAAATTCTTACAACATATTTAATTTAGATTGAAGTTAATGTTGGCTCTTCTTATTATTATTCTAACCCAAATGATTTGACTTTTTGAGCCTTCAACAAGCTCAAAAGTGGTGAAAATGTAATCTATATTGACTCATCGTCACAGCGCCACCTACTGGCGACAGGAAGGGACATGTTTTATACCTTGATGCACTGCTCCTGGTTGCTTTACAATAAACAGCTCAAATGAGCTGAGACAAGTCATTGGAACATGGTCAGAATTGTGACATTTCCTCAAACCGTGTAAACATTGAGGTGCGGCGAAGGATCATCCTTCGCCAAAGGACACGATGTTGTCATAACTCCAGTGTGCATTGTCCCATCACTACCAAACTTCTGTCTCATGATTATAGTCCAAGGCTGAAAAGCTCTATGTGTCAATATTTCCTCAGTGTCATAGCGCCACCTACTGATTCACCATGAAACAGGAGGTACTTTGTAAATCCACTCTGCATTATCCAACCGCCCCGAACTAACTAATTTCAGACTATTTTCTACAGAATCCCTGCTCTAAAAAATACAGAATTAAAAATATAAAGTACAACTCCAGTCTAATCAAATCAAACAGTAAAGCTGAATACCAAAGAGTTGGAAAGTTGTGTTTTTCTTTTACATGCTGATAAGAACAATACACAACAACTTCCACCGGGTTGACACACAACTCAACATCCATATTGTGTGTTATAAGACTGGTTAACTTCTCCCACAGGGGATGTTAAGGTGCTCTTGAGCAAGGCACTTCGCTGGTTCTGGTAGAGGTTAAGTGTAACTGCTGGCAGGAATCATCAGTAAACAGTTTGTAGTACGACACTGTGACTTGAGGAGGATACAACAGGATTTGTTGGAACCTTTCAAGATAGACAAAATGACAGCTCCCCAAACGTGAGGCCAAAGCATCTTGATCACCCCCTGGTGGCCGGTTGCAGTAAAGGTGATAAACCTTGCCTCCTCCATGTCAATATTCGGGGCTCAACTAAAAAGTCAAAATACTTTAACTCAACACTGATATACGTTCAAGTGTTGACGTTTAGGATAAATCGGGTTTTCAATTAGACGACTAAACCTCATGATTGACAGCTGTGACCTTGATACTGTGACTTAACCACAAGATGGCAGCACCTGTATTCCAAAAACCAAACCTTCAGGCCATAGAGACGATCATGAGAAGATCACAACTGTAAGAAGTCATCTGCGGTCACAGCGACATTAAGACACAACAGTGAGTGCTTTAAGAAAAACAGACGTCCGTTACATTTAGAAAATCAAAACATACCAAAACAACAGGCTTCGAGTGGAGTTAAAAGACGTGTAAGAGTGAACACGTGTGAAGAGAAGAAACTAGTCTACTGAGTCGTCTCCAAAGCAACCACAGTACATTTTAAGACTTTTGTTTTGTAAATCAAAGTATCCTCAGTGCACGTGACACACGCAAAACAGAAATAAACCAAAAGACAAAAGAGAGGAGCCATGCACGTAGAAGCAACGACGACGATGTCAACTTGAAAAGCCGACGAGATTCCAAGATGAACACGTACGACCCGGACAAGCTCCTGCTGCGTCCTTCATGTGAAAGGAGACAAGTGGACATTCTCCGAAGTTCACGGCTGAAAACGTCTGCTGTAACTTGACCTGAGGATATTTCTTACTATGAATGACGAGCCTCTCGTGTGGTGACCTTGAAAACATCAAGTTTCTGGAGTGAACAAAATGTCACGTGCCCACCAGCGGAGAGCTTCTTCCCCACCGACAGTCACAGTGAGGTTCTCCGTCATCGCCTCTTCCGCTCCTTCTTGATTTCCTCCCGACTGCTTCCGTTGCCGTCCATTCCGTCCACCTTGAGGTGACCTTCGCTGTAGCGTTTGATCAGCGCTCCAGGGACGAGAGCCACGAGGGCGATGGCGAGGAGCTGGGCCAGCGTGCTCCAGGAGAAGATGTCGTCCAGGGAGGAGATCTCCGACAGCATGGAGCCCGTACGGACGCAGATGAAGTTGTAGGGAATCAAACCTGGAAGGCGAGAGCAGCAGCAGAGTCATCGACACGTTGGGATCTTTGTGTTGTGTTTATTTTAAACGAGTGTGTAGTCTCACCTATGAGCACAGAGAAGAAGAAAATGGGCATTGGGATGTTGAGGACAGGACAGGTGATGTTAAGGAACCAGTTAGGAGTCATGGGGAAGAAACGGAGGAAAAGTAGGAAGAAGAATAGACTGCTACGATTCTCCTCCACCTGACGGAGCGAGGCCAGAGAGATGAGAAGAAGACAAAGTGAAGGAGAGAGAAATATGGAAAAACAAGAGAGCAGAAAGCTGGAGAGAAAGGAGGTGACAGAGGAAAGTTGTTTTTTAATATTATGTATTTGACAGTTGTACCTTCCTGTGCAGCAGCGCCACCTTGTCGGGGAAGAAGTGAAGCACGTGCTGCTTCCCAAACGTAGCGGAGAGCAGGAAGCAGAGCGTGGAGCCTAAAGTGGTGAGGAGGCAGGCGAGCACCAGACCCTCCCACGGGCCGAAGATCGCACCGGCCAACATGTTCTGCAGGAGGAGAGCAGGGAGCAGTTAGAAAGTCATTAGTGGAAACCAGATGTGCCACAGAGCAAATTAAATGATTTAAAACTAAATGGCACTGGTTATTAGTTCTAACAAAACCCTACGTTCCCCTAATGAGACTAGATCAGGATTTGAAAGGTTCTTCCCTGATCCAAACCAGCTCCTTTCACCAAGTTTAGTCGTAATCTGTCCAATAGTTTTCAAACAAAACAGAGGCTGCAGCACACATGAGGATTTAACTGATTTTAAAAACGTTTAAAGACATAAATAAAGATTTAAACGAATTCATAATCGTCAGACCACACACTCGTATGTAGGAAAATATTTCACAGTGAAATCTCAAAGAAACCCAAGATTCTCCGAGATCAGGGAGCCTCCGACTCAATCGGTAGCATCGAGAGTATTGTGCCAGATAACTGGCACCGTGCTTGTCAGACGGAGGCGACTCGGGTCTCAAGTGTGCAGCAGCCTTGGTCATTTTAAGGTCTCACCAGAAAGGACGAGCCGGGGATGGCGAAGGACTGTTTGTACAGGTAGGCGCTGCAGAACAGCAGCAGAACGTAGCCGTGATGTTCCCTCTTGTAGAACTTGAGCATGTCAGCGAGCTCCCGCAGCTCGTCCAGGTCCGACGGGAACTTCAGCCTGGACGGAAACACAAAACACACCAAAAGGTTTTTAAGCAATTTCCAGAGTCTTTAAAAGTCCATATTTGATGGACGATGTTTATTCGATATATGTTCCTCTTCAGTTACTGGTTTCCTACATTTCCCAGAATGCCGAACATCATGCCCCTTTCAATTGGATTTGTTGAGAAACAAATTTCCCAAACCTCTTTTATATGGGACTCTTTCTTTAGTGGAAAGAAAACGAGGAGGTTTATCCAGAAATGCAAGTTACACAAAATGTCCTTCACTTCCACTGTAATGATTAAACAGCTGAAAGGTCAGAGGTCAACGTCAACGACCTCAGCGCTTGTGTGTGTGTGTGTGTGTGTGTGTGTGTGTGTGTGTGTGTGTGTGTGGGGGTGTGTGTGTGTGGGTGTGGGTGTGGGTGTGTGTGTGTGGGTGTGTGTGTAACAGGATACATTTGATTTAGGGACGGAAATAGAAATGGCATCGTTGCCTGTGGACTTGAGCTAAGGGTCCGAAGACACTTCTGACACAAACACACACACGAAAATCCCCCTTCTTGAAACTCAAGATGTTCTCCCCCCCCCCACCACCTACTGCGACCCTCAGCATTCCTCCTTCCTACTGGTCACCTGAGAAACCCTTCTGTTCTGTCACTGGTCAGCACGTTGATGATGCGTAAGCTTGGATGCGTCAAACTGCACGAATGCATGTGCAGCATTTAAGGAGGGAAATGAAACAGGCAGTGATGAGGGAAGATTACTGATATAAAACTGAGTCAATTAGGTTGAGACAGCAGAAAACATTTTGTCATTGATTTACCTGTTGATTGTGTTTCTTTATTTATCATTAATGTTGGAAAAAAGCTGTGAATGAGAAGTTCAGGGTCAAATTCAGACGACCGGGTCGAGACTAGCACTGTTCCATAGCTGTAATATATATGTGGTAAATATGTTTATTATTATTAATTAATTAATTGGATCTACTTTAGTTTAATTTGAATTTACTCAATGCAAAATGGTAAAATATATTTTTTCCATTGAAGCAAACTGCAGCATTTCTGATTCATGTCTGTATGAGGAAATAAAATAAACCTATAACTATGGTTATTTACCAACGCGCGCACACACACACACACACACACACAAGACTAACATGATGCTGATACATGTCATTTCATTGGGCGCAGTCACACTGTGGCTGAATGACTTGATATGATAATATGTGCACTGGCCGGCGTTATTCTATCGTCCCCAGACAACCTCGAACCCAAGGATGTTTTAAAATAGACACGAGGGGTCACAGAATGATTTAAAGTCTGCGCTTTAAAATCAGCTTTGACCATTTTGGACTTTTCTATTGTTTTAGATTTTTATTTCTAAGGCCTGTGACGACAGAAATTGATCAATAACAGGAGGTCAGGAGAACATCTGCAACAGCTGGTGGAGTAACTGAAAGACAATGTACCATCATCCATTTTAAATTATTCACTTCTTATTTGTCTCATGCATGAAGATTTGCCGTTTGTCATTTGTGATTTGTCATTGAAATCTATTTCAGTTTTGCACCGACGGTCTCCGAGAAATTGTGATGAACATTATTATTTCATATCATGTTAAAGGCCAAACAATTAACTGAGGCAATAATAAGTAATAACGAAGTTCACTTCATGGTTTGGCTACAAATGTCAATAAAGAATTGAGGTACTGTAAATCCAGTTGTTCCCACACGTTCACTGAAGGTGAAACCCTGGAGATAATCAGGCTAATATCATGTTTGACCAAGAAAAACATTAAATATTCACATTTTTAGAAACTTAAAAACATTAATTAGTTGGCAATTAAATGTCTGTGAATCAACTAATTGATTAATCGACTCACTGTGTTACTCAAAAATATCTATGAATGAACGAATGACTGACATGTGATTGTTAATACACAGATATAACTTAATTACTACTTAATTAACTTAATGCCTCTTTGTGTAAAAGCAACATTAAAGAGCACTTTGCATTTAATTATATAATGATATATCTTTTTATTAATATTTTATTGTCTAATAATTGTCACCGTATTTTTTATATTTTTTATTTTATTGTATATATATTTTACATGTAATCTTAAATCTTAAATACTTCACATTTGTCTTTTTATTTGGTTTTTTTTTTTTATTTCTTCTTCCTCAGAATAAACTAGATAAACGTTATAAACTAATAAACTAAATATCAGTGAAGTTTCTAAGTGTCCGTCTCGGCCGGGCTCCTCCTCACCTGTTCTCCCGGACTCCCTGGTCCTCTCCCCGGTCCTCTCTCCCTGGTCCTGTCCCCGGTCCTCTCCCTGGTCCTCTCCTGGTCCTGTCCCGGTCCTCTCCCTGGTCCTGTCCCCGGTCCTCTCCCCGGTCCTGTCCCCGTCCTGTCCCGGTCCTCCCCGGTCCTCTCCCCGGTCTTACCCGGTCCTCTCCCTTCCCCGGTCCTCTCCCCGGGCCTGGAGCTGCTCGGGCCCCGGGGGAAGATGAGTGGACAGCAGGTAGAGGAAGACGCTCGCCGCCGCCACGATGGCAGCGAGTCCCGCTAAGGAGCGCATGGTTCCCCGGGCTGTGGCTGCCTGTTCCCCGGATCAACTGCGCCGGGGAGTCGGGCTGCACTTAAGAACAGGACCACCGGGGAATTAGCGGAATGAGGAGGGGAGGGAGTCGGGTGGTTTACGCGGAAACAGGCCTCAGACGTCGGGGAGCAGTCTGAGCTGGACCCGCGGCTCGGGACTCTGACATTTGAGCGTCTGTGTCACATGTCACATCGGACACGTGAGTGACCTCTTTACTTTCTCCCCTGGATCAGAATCCGCTCCTGTGAAATCTTAACTTAACTTTAACTCGCAGACATTTATCAAACCTGCAGATTTTAAACTTTCTCCGGAGTTTCTACTTAGTGCAACTTTAAATATGTACTTACAACAACCGGCCAGCAGGGGGCGCTGCAGTCAAAGCCACGTGGAGTTCAGTGGGATTATGAAATAAACACAGACTGTAAATATATAATAAGTAATGGAGCAGGTTTATTTAAAGCTCGGGATCATTCTGAGTCACTCACTGGTAAATGTGAGGATGTAACATGATAGAGACATGAGATTCATATTTTTATATAATGTGAGGTAAAAGTTAGTAAAAGTAATATTTGCTTAAACTTGTAATATTTGTTAAATTGAAGAAATAAAGGGCAACATTAATAAATATCCTGGTTAAATAGTAAATATTATAATATATGAATGTGACTTTAATAAGACGTACTGACAATTGTGAAATTTGCATCTATATACAGCCATAAAGTTAGATAAATAGATCAGAGATATGCACTTCTACCCATTCTAGTTTATTTGTGTGTTTCCTGGGGGGTTTTAATTTTAATTTTAAAATATTTTGGCTTTATCTTCCGTATGTCTCCAGAAAACCCTATAACATTATAATGTATAGAATCGTGTACAATATGCAGTACTTTAAGGTACTTCTAAGAGTGTCTTCAAAAGTTTTTACCTATTATTGCATACAGGATATGTAATGTAATATTTATATTGATATGAGTAACCACAGAAATGGTATTTTGAAGAATAAAACCACAACAACACAGGGACATGGATTTATTTATTGTCTTTATTCATTTAAGTTCTTTTCAAAAAGTTTCTTTCTCTTGTCATTTCTCGTCTGAGTCCTGGGAACGGTTTTCTCCTGCAAAAGAAACATCAAACATTTAGTCAATAAATAATGTTAACAGAAAAATACAGGTTTATTGATTCAGACTAAACTCTGGAACAGATGTTTGGTGCCACACTGAGAATATAACACTGTGGTTTCTTGACTGTTTCATATCTGAGTGGATCGGACACAAACTGATGAGGTTTGAGTTTAGTCAAATAAAATAACACATTTCAAAGTCAGGATTGATCAACAGTTTATTCTGCAGAAACTTTAAACTCGATTTGTTAGCTGTATTTTTGATCAAAGTTTTTTGTAGTAACTCGTTATTTTTCCCTCAAACAAATTAATATTTTAAATGCACTTGTTTAGTATGAAATTATGCAAAAACTACCAAAACATATTTTTCCTGTGATGCATGAAAAACCTGCATCAGGAAATATGCTGTTTGAATAACTCTGCCAAGGAGGTTATGTTTTCACCTGTGTCCGTTTCAGTTTATTTGTTCGCAGGATTACGCAAAAAATACAAAACCGATATTACACCAAACTTGGAGGAAAGATGAGGGAAGAACCGATTCCAGAAATGTGTGAACTTGATTTTAATCACAAGTGAATCACATGTGTGACTAAGTCTGACCCGCAAGGCTGGCAGCTGCTTTAGGCTCCTCCTCACGATCACTGGAATGTTCATTAAACTCTTTTTCGAAACTGTCGTTTGGAATAACTGTAAAGAGGGAACAACACAGGTCAGTGACACATCCAGAGATATTGGTTGATAAGGCAGGTTTGAGTGTGTGTAAGGGGTACACACACACACACACACACACACACACACACACACACACACACACAATGTACCCTGATCGTCTGCTCCAGCATCATTGGAAACCACTTTGAGCAGGACCACAAGGGCAATGAGCAGGATCACGGTCTTCGTTCTCATTTTCTGCAGGAGAAAACTCAGGCTTCAGTAAATGCAATCCCCCCCCCCGTCTGTCAATTTATTATTAATATTTAAAAATGAAAGTTCCTTGTTAATAACCAGAGCAAGAGATCTTAAATGACAGCTCACCTCGGTTGTTAAACGCAGCAGCAGTTGTCTGTACCTGGGTCTGTAACACTGAGGCTACTGCTTATGAAGCGAGGAGGCGGAGTCAGGGTGTGTGGGTGTGTCTGCAGCACGTTAACAATCCACCGGGTTCACTTCAAGACAAGGTGAGTTCCAAAGATACTGTGCAGGTATGTGGATGAACTGGATTCATGACATATGCAAAACACACAGAAAACATCAGTGAGTCTGTTTCCATTGGCTGGACGGCAGATTGAGGTTTAACGTTGAGGTTTGAGCTTTAATTTAATCTCTGAATTTATAGCATTTGAAGTACGTATGAGGATTGAGAATGAAGGGAAATAAAGATGTATTATTATGTCGTTGTTTTACATTCCATCACCACCTGTGCTGAGAGAAAAATGCTATTTTAAAATATTTTGGTTTTATCTTCCGTGTGTCTCCAGAAAACACTATAACATAATGTATAGAATCGTGTACAGTACTTTAAGATACTTCTAAGAGTGTCTTCAAAAGTTTTTACCAATAAAATTCATACAAAGTGCAGTAAACAGAAATATTACTTCATTAAACTGTAAAGTCTTTCTAGATATTTGTCTGGTTGTGTTACACTTTCAGTAAATTGTTCCTTTTTCTGATTTCTTCAGTGTTTGATGAACTAACGACAGTGTACAGGATATGTAATGTGATATTTATATTGATATAAGTAACCACAGAAATGGTATTTTGAAGAATAAAATCACATCAACACAGGGACATGATTTTATTTATTATCTTTATTCATTTAAGTTCTTTTCAAACTGGCAGAAAGTTTTCGAACCCAGTTTCTTTCTCTTGTCATTTCTCGTCTGAGTCCTGGGAACGGTTTTCTCCTGCAAAAGAAACATCAAACATTTAGTCAATAAATAATATTAACAGAAAAATACAGGTTTATTGATTCAGACTAAACTCTGGAACAGATGTTTGGTGCCACACTGAGAATATAACACTGTGGTTTCTTGACTGTTTCATATCTGAGTGGATCGGACACAAACTGATGAGGTTTGAGTTTAGTCAAATAAAATAACACATTTCAAAGTCAGGATTGATCAACAGTTTATTCTGCAGAAACTTTAAACTCGATTTATTCGCTGTATTTTTGATCACAGTTTTTTGTACTAACTCACTATTTTTCCTTCGAACAAATTAATATTTTAAATGCACTTGTTTACTTTTGATTAACTCTGCCAAGGACGTTATGTTTTCACCTGTGTCCGTTTCAGTTTATTTGTTCGCAGGATTACGCAAAAAATACAAAACCGATATTACACCAAACTTGGAGGAAAGATGAGGGAAGAACCGATTCCAGAAATGTGTGAACTTGATTTTAATCACAAGTGAAGACATGTCTGACCCGGAAGGATGGCAGCTGCAGCTGCCTCATCGTCAAGATCAAAGAAAAGTTCATGAAACTCTTCTTCGAATTCTTCTGTAAAGAGGGAACAACACAGGTCAGTGACACATCCAGAGATCTTGGTTGATAAGACAGGTTTAAGTGTGTGTAAGGGGTTCACACACACAAACACACACACACACACACACACACACACACACCTTCGTCTGCAGCATCATTGGAAACCACTTTGAGCAGGACCACAAGGGCAATGAGCAGGATCACGGTCTTCGTTCTCATTTTCTGCAGGAGAAAACTCAGGCTTCAGTAAATGCAATCCCCCCCCCCCGTCTGTCAATTTATTATTATTATGTAAAAATGAAAGTTCCTTGTTAATTACCAGAGCAAGAGATCTTAAATGACAGCTCACCTCGGTTGTTAAATGCAGCAGCAGTTTGTCTGCACCTGGGTCTGTAACACTGAGGCTACTGCTTATGTAGCGAGGAGGCGGAGTCAGGGTGTGTGGGTGTGTCTGCAGCACGTTAACAATCCACCGGGTTCGAGACAAGGTGAGTTCCAAAGACACTGTGCAGGTATGTGGATGAACTGGATTCGATGTATTATTATGTCGTTGTTATTACATTCCTTCACCACCTGTGCTGAGAGACAAATGCTCCTCACCTGCTTCTCTGACAGGGTGACCTCTCCTGGGGTTGTTTCAGAAAAACAACACAATAACTCAATGAATCAGCTGTGCACATTGTAGTGTTAGAGTTTAGTGTGATGTTAGAAATACAACAACGTATTTGTTTAGAGGTATTTGTCCCATAGTCACCATTTACATGTGTTTGTGTCTGTGTCGTGTGCGTGTGCGTGTGCGTGTGCGTGCGTGTGCGTGTGTGCGTGTGTCAAAATCATCCATTGAGATATTCGAGCTCAGGTTTATTCACTCTTCTCTACAGAAGAAAAATATTTAATAATACAGAACATTAAAAAAAAACATCAGTAACCACTGTTCCTAATATATATACATGAAGGTTGATGTCTAATTTAAAGGAGCAAGAAAAAATACAGAGTGTTTTCATGTCAGACAATTACAAACTATTCACGTAGAGAGAATACAGAACAGTGCTATTCCGGCTGAAAACAGATGTGGGGACAGATGTGCTGGAAAACACAGAGAAAAGGAATCAGGCTCGTTCTCAAATACCATAATATTCATATTAATACTGACGACTCGGATGATCTTTACATTCTACGTTTCCTCTACTCTAAGAAAACCTTAACGTACTGTGCACCTCGTACAAACAAAGTTCATCGTATCCAGGATCGCACTTCTAAATCTCTCGCGTGTAGTAAAGAAGTGTGCGAAGAAGATGAAGGTCATCTGCAGCGCCCTCTAGTGGATTGTAAAACAAACACACGGAGAGGGTGCGTTTATTGTCTAAAACTAAACGTCTATAGATGTAGATGTTTCAAAATGGAAATCTGTGTAGATAGATATAAATAACATATACATTAATGACACTTAATGATGTTATTGGAAGTTGGTGTGGAAGAGTGTGGTAGTTTTGGAAATCGTGTGTGTTCATGATATCATTTAAAGGTTCAGTGTGTAGAATTTAGTGACATCTAGTGGTGGAGTTGCACGTTGCAGCTGAACACCCCTCCCCTCACCCTCCACTTCCAAACATGAGAGAGAACCTGTGGTAGCTTCAGGTGTCAGAAAAACTCAAAAGGTTTAGTTTGTCCAATCTGGGCTTCTGTAAAAAACATGGCTGCCTCCGTAGAGAGGAGCCGCTCCAGATGTAAATATAAAGTATTTAAATATAAAGTATTTTAAACATAAAGGGTCATTCTAGGGTCAAGAAAACAACAATTTGTACAATTCTGATGAAACACGATGATTATTGTATATTCAATATCTGCCAATAGATCAATTTGCCCTAAATCTTACACACTGGACCTTTAAATAAAATGTTCATATAACTGTCTGTGTCTCTGCGTCCCTAAAAAAACAAAACCTTTTAAAATTACTTTTTACTCTGTGTCTGAAACATTGTTTTTTTTTGTGCAAATTGTACTTGTACTTCTAAACCAAGTAGCCAACCTAAAAACTGAATCTTAATAAAATAGTTTTGTTATCATATAATTAAAATACGCTGACGCATTGACGCAGTTTTAAGGTTTTAAAGTAAAATGTTTTAGAAATGACTTTATCACCTGTTTAGTTTGAATCGACTATAATTATCACTTTCTAAAAGTCCATGTTTCTACGTGTATTTTGCTGCTTTTTGTCTATTTTCTCTTATGGATGATTTGCTCAGGACTTTTGCCGATGCTATAAAACTAAATCTCTCGTGTATGCAGATGTAGGTTGAACTGTCATGTAGCCTGTCTGCGTTATATACACGAGGTATTTTCATGTGATTCGTACCTCGTGTCAATTTTCAGAAAGATTTATCATCAATTAACAAATTAACCTGGGGTTCAACTAAATGTCCTACTACTTAAAAACCGTTATGTGACAGAGTTACAGTGGGAGAAATGAATTTAAGTTTGTTCTTATTTTGAACTGAGTGAGCTGAAAGTTTTTTTGTGAACATTACAACGAGGATTTTAAAGAATCCCTGAATCCTGCAGGGAGGAAACAAAAGAAACAGATAAAGAGTTGATGACATGGTTGAAAAGTAAAAACAGAGCAAGAGTGATTCTAAAGATCTTTGATGCATCACAATACAAACAAATCAATTATTGACATTTACACTAAAACTGACGACATCGTGACTCGGACAGTTAAACAAACGAGACGATAAACCGACGGTTGTGAATCGTGCAGGGGACTCGACCACAAGACGACAGGAGGAAGCTGACGGTCGATCAACAGCTGGAAACAGTCGAGATCAAATCAATCAATCAAATCTGTCATCGAACTTCATCCAACAGGGGTTCGATGGTTAAAGGTGAGAAAACCAACACGTGATGACACAACCAAACATACGACAGCGCAGAGCGCTGCTTTAATTGCATTGAGATTATTATATTTATGGCTACAAGGTCCAAGCTAACAGTCTGAGGCTAATAGGCACATCTTTAAACACGAAAACAGAGTCGCACGAGGAATATTATTCAAATCAAACGACAAAAAAACCACGGGACAAACCAACCTGGACGAGTTCTTCTAAAGTTACATTTGCATCGTTGTTGAAGCTGAGGCTCAAAGTGACTTCCTGCTTCAATAACTGGTGATGAAGAGTGATGTTGTCTACAGGTCTTAGTGTCTCCAGGGAAACCTCGGCGTTCTGCGTCCGCTCACTCCGAAGTGACGCAGCCGCGGGGGGGTTTCAGCTCCCGGGCGCCGGCAGCACTGAACTGGTGGTTCACGTTCGATTCTGCCCTGATTAACGTCTTTCTCCAGTGTGTCCGACAAAACATTAATTTATACAAAGTCATGCTGGATCGTTAACGTAGAAATGTTCGGTAAAAGAAGAGTGTGAGGTTGAAACGTAGACGAGACGAGAAGCTGTGATTCGAGAGTCAAAGACAAACATTTAAACTCTCATCTAACACGTCACTGAAACTAAAAGTTCCTCTTCACTGTTTCGTAATTTTGCTCAAATTTTATGTTTTTCGACAGGCAAGAATTTGTACGTTCCAATGAAATTGACAAAACAGAATTGTTGCTTTTGAACGAAGACTGGACGACATCACAGCTTAAGTGAAGCCAAAACAGCTCAATCGCCCCCTGGTGGCTGCCTATAGAATAGGTCGTAAACGCCACCTCCCCCATGCTAGCAGATGGATCCACGAGTTCAATTAAAGTTTCTCCTACAAATGTTTCTGCAAAGTTTGGTTTTAATTAGTCATTTTAACATGAAAACGTGGTGAAACCTGATTGGTCAAGTGTGAGAATGTGTTTTTCATCTTTATTCACTTTCCATGGTTTCTACATAATAATATGTAATTCATTTTTCAAGTTATTATAAGTCAAGTAAAAGGCCAAACAGCTCCTCCCCCTTAACTCATATTATAGATCAAACAATTCATCAATTTATCAAGAAAACAACCGATTCTTATTCTCTGCATCTGATTAATTCATTTCGCCGACATGCGCTAATTTTTGCTTTTGCAGCTGTTAGCAAAGCTGCTTCTTCGTCCAATCAACTTCCACTTCTCCAGTGACCAGTGCGTTAAGCTCTACAGTTTCATGTGCTGCATCAACCCTACGCCTCGTCAGGGAGGAGGGTCCGAGCTACATTATGCTGCTGGGGGGGGGTCAGTTACAGCACTGATATTTAAACCAGAGCCTTTGACTGGGGAAATAGTTTGGATTATTTCTCATCTCCTAAAGATACGACTTTTACCCTCTAAACACGACAGAGACGAGGAAACAGTGACGGTGTAAAGAGGCTTTTCTCTAAACATCACCACAGTTCAATTATCATACGGATACGTGAGGATCATACCATAATAAACAGGACGGGGGGGGGAACTCTGTGTGCTTATGTACACCTTAAACTACACTGACCACACTGACATTGTTCACACTCTTTCTCCTACGAACACTCTACGAAGTCAGCTTCACTTTCATCTACACAGAACGATGATTAAAATGTTCCGTAGAAGGAATTCAGCCTAAAATCCAAACGTGACATGTGACTGTTCTAATAATCATAACAATAAAAACCTTTAACAGTCCAAAAATTTTGAAAAATCTGACCATGTCGAAAAAAGCTAAATGTGAGATTTCGAGAATAAAGTCGTAATTTAAGAGAAACTCGTAATATTGCAAGAATGAAGTTGTATCTGATAAGAAATATTAGGAAGAAATATATATCATTATATTAGGAAAATAAGGTTCTAATTTTACAAGAATAAAGTAGCATTGTTATGAGGAAAAAGTTAGAATTTTATCAGTAACCAAGTCAAGAAATTTTTATTTATTTTAGGAGATAAGTAACAAGGAATTTTTCTCATAATAATATTGCTTTTTTTCTCGTTATGTTAAAACTCTATTCTCATAATACTACGACTTTATTCTCCAAATCTCCAGTTCTCTTTTCTTCAACGTGGCCCTTATATACTCTATCGTAAAAACAAACAAACCAGGAACTACACAATAGTGATACAACCAGATGGAGTAATTGTCCAAAACAGCGTCACTGGGGTGAAGTTTGAGTCGTTTCAGAAAGTTTAACACAATAAGATGTGAGTCCAGAAACAAACTGCAGGTTGAAGACTGGCGTCCCGGCTGAGTGTCCGTCCCCTGAGACGCTGACGCTCATCAGGTGTTAGCAACTGTGTGGCAGATGTGTGCATCTCATTAGTGTCCATCGTTTGGTGTCACAGCTGCTCCTGCAACCGCCATTTTGTGCCTCACACCACAGGTGTTGTTTTCTTCAACCGGGGACAAGCACCAGCGCAGGTGAAAGAAACAAATCAAGCGTCCTACAAGATGTGGCTCGCCTCCGGTTGCTGGGAGCCGCCGTCGTCCCCCCTGTGTGACTGGTGTTTATAAAGGTCACATGGCATGAGAGGGAGGGGGCGTCCCTGCTCGGCCAGCACGGACTCATAAGGCGGCGCTGCCTCCGGGGGGAAGGAGATGGATGCGATGTGTTGATGCTCCTGCAGTCCCAGCGGGTAGTGGGAGGGGGAGAACCAGCCCGCGCTGGCTGAGGTCTCTCCCCAGTGCGGAGAAGGATCCGGGCTGGTGCGGCCGGGCTGCTCCTCCTGCTCCGGCCCTCGCTGGCAGGGGTCGAACAGGGAGTAAGGAGGAGGGTCATCTGTGGGGATGTAGATGTGAGTCAAACCCGGGCCGACGCACTCGTCGTAACTAGAGAAATGAAAACAAAAATGAAACCGTTAGTGTCATGAATTCAATATCAATGCACTTTGAGGTCCTGTTTCCTGTTTTATTGTGAAGCTTCTTTCCTTGTGTGGTTCTCCAGCTTTACTTCCTGTCTCGTTTCCCCGCCCTTGTGATTGTCTGCACCTGTTTCTAACGTGTTTCACCTGTTGTCCATGAATCCTCCTCCTCATAAAGTCTCTGTGTTTCTCTTCGTCTTCGTCAGTTTGTCTCTTTGTCTCTGTTCAGGCTCCCTTCATGTGTCTTGTCTGTTCGCCTGAGTTTTCAGGTTTTAGTTGATTTACTGCTTTAAGTCGTATTTAAGACTTTGGTTTGAGTTTATAATATGACACACTTTACTTGCATGGATCAATTTGAAGGCAGCATTTACCAATCCAGCCACATCTGCTGCATCTGCATATATTTCAAACATTACTACAGGAATATGTGCTGTCTGTTTTAAATATAACACATGCATCGCCATCAACACAGATTCTAACCTACAGGAAAACACACACACACACCACACACAGACACACACAGCCTTCGTCCTCCTTCCTGCTGTTTTGGCAGAGTCCCAACACGCTTCCCTGATGAACTCCTCCAGCAGAGAGGAGCGAGAGAATATATATAGAGAACATGAAATCAAATAAAAAACTGAATTATAAAGTCACAGTGTGTGTGTGTGTGTGTGTGTGTGTGTGTGGAGCTAATGGTGGATGATGATAGCAGCACAGGAAGCAGAAAATCAAGAGTAACTCAATCAGAGCAGTGGTTAACTATATCATACTGGTGCTGCAAGAGTGTGTGTTTGTGTGTGTGTGTGTGCGTGTGTTTGTATGATTGTGTGTGTGTGTGTGATGAGGTGAGGTGTTGCCCCTTCTTCCATTACTTCTCTTACGTCATATTTTTCCTGTGCACTCTCTCCATCTCCTTCACCACCCTGTGTGAGTGCGTGTGCTCATGCTTTTTAAAGCTATGTAAGAGTTTGAATGTGTGTGTGTGTGTGTGTGTGTGTGTGTGTGTGTGTAGTTTATTGTTAAGTTTGCATGTAGGAGAGAGATGGGAGAGACGAGGGGAGGCTGGGGAGAGGAATCTATTTTTGCCTTGAACTGAGGACGAGGCTCAGTCAGAATGATCTAATGTCCGCTGCTCGTCATCACACACACACACACACACACACACACACACTGCAAACAATGTTAAAGGGAACGATATAGTTCTTGAAATGTGACCCTGTCCGTCAGTACTACAGTATAATTCAGTGTATGTTCTTTAACCGGTTAATTTAATGAAATGTTTCAATTAATCATTAAGCAATTATCATTATCAACAGTGAAGCCAAATCACTTCAACCCCATTTTTCAACATTTTCCTGGATTTCTCAGAGAATAAAGTCAGGCATGTTAAAGGGACTAATATTTGTGACATAAGGGGGTTTATGTCACACACACCTCCACAGCGACCAAACGATCGGGGGTGGGCAGCTACACACAGCTGATACGCGTCGAGGTGAAAATTGGAGACGAGGGTGTTGCAGAGGTGTTGTCACACACTGCAAATCCCCGGGTCTTTGGTCTCTCAGGATTTGCAAGTTCCTCCGCTCCCCTGCAGAACCGCATCACTGGATTATGTGTTATGGGTTTTTAAAACTTGTGTGTTCTGCTAAACGTGTGTGTGCATTAGCGTGTTGTGGGTGATTAAAAGTCATTTGTCCCCTTTGAGACACGTTGTGGACACGTTGTGGACGGCTGTGGCTCAGGAGTAGTTTTTGTGCTTGTGTGGATATTTGGTTATAACAGAGGGGGAGTAAGTACAAGTCCGATACACACAGGTCAGTCCAGGAGGACCTCTGGCTCGTGTTCATGCTTTGGTTGTGACGCTCGACAAAGATGAACAACTCTAGCTGCAGCATATGGTCCTCTGTGTGTGTGTGTGTCTGTGTCTGTGTGTGTGTGTGTGTAAAGCTGGCATGTCCCTGCTATCTCGCCTACTCGCCTGTGGAGTAAGAACCATATAGATGCTGCATTCACAGGTGTGTGTGTGTGTGTGTGTGTGTGTGTGTGTGTGTGTGTGGCTCGTACTAAAGCTGATTTGATTTCTCAGCTTCAATCATCTCCCAGCATGAATTCTCCATTTTGACTCTATAACCTTTGAAAAGAAAGTTTTAGACGAGGTTCGACCGGATCAGCTGACGACTGGTTCCTCGTGTTCCCTGTGTCTGTGTCCTTGTTCTGTAAATCTGTCATTTCCCGTCTCTCAGCACCGCCTGTCTACGGCAACATTACTGTCATTCTGCCGGACGACAGGACAACAAGTGGCCGGAAGAGCTCAGTGTTGCTGTTGACATTTCGATTATTGAGCTTCCATCGCCGCTCTCAGCTTCTCCATCCGTCACTGTCACGTGTGCTGTGAGGAGCTGATCCTCGCTTTCCCCACGTTATCCTTCCTCCAGAGCTAATGTGATGTCACAGCGTTGACGAGATGTGGCCTCTCATGAAGATTAAATGTAAAAAAAAAACATATATCGGTTGTTTATGCGAAACGACCATGGGACAGGAAGTACAGGAATTATCACAACCTCCACCGGCGCCGTTTTAGTTGTCGGAAACTCTACAATCTACATATTTTCCTAAACTTTGTGCACTTATATTCTAATAAAGGAAGTGTGTGTGTGTGGTGTGTGTGTGTGTGTGTGTGTGTTTGTCAAAGCTTGCCCGTGCAGCTTCTCCCTGAGAGGAAGCAGAAGCTTTCAGTCTCCGCAGGTGAGCTGCTGATCCGCGAGTGTGAGTTCTTCACAGAGAGAGTGTGTGTCCGTGTGTGTGTGTGTTTGTCGGTGTCGGAAGTGTAACATTCACAGTCTCAGTAGGTGAGTTGTTGATCTGAGTTCTCTGAGTTTCCCCTCAACCATCTGTGGCCCACACACACACACACACACACACACACGTACACACACACTGCAGGATGTTCGACGACCTGCTTGCTGACAGGACACCAAACCACTCGCCAGCATTATGTTAAACACAATAGGTGATTTGTATGTATGTATTGTGGGCCCGTATGTGAGTGTGTGTGTTTGTGTTGGATGCCGTCCCACACTCCGGGCCAAAGACTCTCACACAGGCTGTCCAGAACACTGTGGTTTCCTGCCAGAGCTCTGACGTAGATCGCTAGCTCCCCTCCTTCCCTCATCCTCATCTCCTTCTTTCCTTTCCTTTCCTTTTCTTATTCCTCCACTCTCCTTGTCGTAACGCTGTTTACAGTTCCTACGCTCTTGCTTTTACTGCTGGGAACAAACAGTGCGTTTGTGTGTCTGTCCTGCTCATCAGCATGTTGATTCATGGATTCATCAGAAGTCCGGTGGTAGCTGTGATCGCAGATGGGAACATCTCCCTGGCCCCTGAGCACCGAGCAGCAAGGACCTGACGGGAGCTTTGGTTCCGTCCCCAGATCACAGACCCTCGGCCTCACGTTCAACATAATTCATGTTTCAACAGAAATCTGCAAGAACTGTGTGACCCACTGGGAATCAAGATGAGTCCAGATTTCTAAAACACACAAATCCGCTGAGACCTCAGAACATTTAAACTACAATAACATGAAACAAGAACAAGAAAATCAATCACCCTGTCAGTTAGTTATGCTCATAGACTGTATATAAAACTGTTGTGGATTAAAACAAACATAAACTCACATTTTGTTTGCTGATTTTTAAGAAAATTGTCAAAATTTCCTTCGCATTTCAGTTGGAAATCTGAATTTAAAGCATTTAGAAGCTTTTGTGCATCCGTCTGTGAGAGAACAACTGATGGAGACTCTAAACCTGATGAAAGCGTTTGGTGTTAAACTGAGTCACTCTGAATACAAATGAATCAACTGTTCAGTTACCACTTGCACCGATGAGGCGGTTGTAAGTTTGCTCGCTGCCTCTGACTGAACTCTTTCCCGTGGCTGAAGCTCAAACTCTCCACAGCAGTTGGAGCCATCTGCCGTAAACAAACTGGTGGAGGGGAAAAAACCTCTCAGGAACTAAGTTGAAATAATTTAGAATATTGCTCATTACATAAACCTTTAATTATCCAGGGGGACTATTGGGGTTCATCGATAGAAGAAAGCTTTTAAATGGGAATTTACTAAGGGGTAAAAATACACTGAAGGAATCAGAGGATGCTCCAATTACCAAAACATCTTAAAACCATCATGTTGAGTTCAAAGTGTGAAAAGATAAAATATGATCCAACCTCCGGTCGATCAATTGAGGTGAAGTTTTTATACGGCAAAAACAAGGAAAAGACTGAAGCATGTACACACACACACACACACACACACTGCAGGTGAGGGATGCATGTGAATTATTAAAGTTGCCAATTAGACCAGTTGACATTTAGATCAAAAACACCATGACATTGGCCTTTAGCGAGTGCTTTCTTTCTCTCATTCTCTCTCTCGCTTCCTCCAACGCACAAACACACACAGACACACACACACACAAAGGGCATCAAACGTGCGGCTGCTCTCAAATGAATGAATAACCACAGAAGGAGGTTCCGACCACGTGCACAGAGAACAGTGGGGGACTCGGACTGAACTGTCACTTATATTTTAACATTTGACATTTTGACTTCATTGACTTATTTTACCAACACACTGAAGCATGTGGTGGATGATGAAAAGATTAAAATGTTATTTTACAACACGTAAAAAAAATGTATAGCACCAAAAACACAGTAAAATGCAAAAGAAAGAAGGTTTTTCAAATGAAGCATTTGAAAAACTCAGCTCAGCATAAAAACTGGATAAAGAGGGAAACAGCAATTTGTTTGAATAAAGAAATCAAACATTAAAAACCTAATTCTGAATCTGTGTGTTAACCTTACGTGATAGTAACTAATATAAACTACAAACATGAGAATGAACTCTCAACAAGAGAGTGAATAGATGTCTGTCAAAACTTTCCTTTATGATTCCTGAATAAATCTTCATTCCAGACGAGCTCTTACCGTGGAGGTGAGTCCGGGTAAATGTTGACCTGCGACAGCGTCTCTCTGTACGAGTCGAAGTCCAAACCAGGAGGAAAGTCTTCCAAGCAGGTCGACCTCAGTTCTCCCACTGAACCTCCGTAAGAAAAACCATCTGGTCCTGCAGAAACAGAGACAGACCATAATCACCTGGGGGCGTGTGATGCATGTCATTTGTTGTCAGGTAGTTATTTTGGTTTGTTTGGTTTCTTTTTAATCCATTTTAAGTCCTGGAAGCATTTATAGTTTATTATTAGCTTTGTTCTTTCAAATATCTACGTCTCTTAGGAAACTGAAAACCTGCTGAAGACTTTAGAAGCAGGTTTAATGCAGGAAGCTGTGGTTGAGGTCAAATTCAGGAAAACCTGAGCAACAAAAATGCTTTCTGTCTACTTTAAAAATACATTCTACCTTTTGAATAATAATTCCAAGGAAGAAGTGAACAAAACCTAATTAGAAACTAACATAACAACTTTGTGCACATCTTCGTGTTTATATAGACTTTATACAGTTTGTTAATATGTCTGAATGCTGCAGGAACTTCCAGTTTTCTTGTGCCTCATGAAGGAATGCTGACTCTGCATTAAAAGACACATTTCACCTTGTTACTAATAAGTAAATCAGTTTATCTGTGGATTTGTCAGTGACTATATTAAACAGCTACGACGGAGTGTAGCTCCAGACTGACCGTAGCTAGCTCGCAGGTGAGGGTTGCGGAGTCGACTGTCTTTGCGGAGGCTGCCGACGATGATGGTGATGCAGGAGAGGAAGAGGACCAGACCTATAACGATCCCCGCCACCACCAGCGGAGACACCAGGAGAGACGCCTCCCCTCCCGACTCCCTCTCACTGCGGCAGTCTGGGTACTCCCCATGGCTCTGGTTGGAGCTCACTGCAGGGGGTGGAGAGAGACGGAGCGAGCTCACAAACTGAGGACACCCACGTATTTACACATCGAGGAGACGTGAGGCAATTAGCATCAATTTGGGTTTTTCTTAAAGGAGACAAATTCGGCTCATATTCAGGTTTCTGTCTGAAAATACTTCAGGTTTTTTAACTTTGCAGAACTTTTACATTCACAAAAAAAACTATAAAACACACCAGAGGAAAGAAACACTTAAAAAAAGAACAATATCTCTCCTTTAATTTAAATCCATTCATCTCTTCGCAGCTCAGTTTTGGTTTCCACCAACTACTGAGGAACAAATCTGTCTCTTTAGCTCCTTTTCATTGAACTTTATTCATCTTCTTGTTATTAATTGTCAGGTTTATCACAACTTTTTCACTGAAAACCTGCTGGAGAAGGTATTGATGCTTAAACTGAACTGAAGAGGGAAATTGTGGCCTGCAAAAAGCAAACGATGAAACATATTAAAACACTTTTGTTTATCTTATCTGTAACGATTGTCAGAGCTCATGAGGTCGTTGTCTTAACCTGCTCACATCTTACTCCCTCCTTCTTCTGCTCTCTCCCCATCTTCCCAGCTCTCTCTTTCCCTGAGGACTCATTCCATTTCAGTGTGTGACAGACAATTAGAGCTACAGCGAACACACACACACACACACACACTCTCGCTCTCTCAGCCGTCATCATCATTAGATTACAGAACGATCCTGCTCCTCTCCTGTTCTGCTTAATGTCTCATCTGTCTGTTTGCTCGGGCCGACCTCCTCGTCCCTGTGTCGTCGTCGCTCTGAATCTGTGTTTGTGCGTTCACAACACATCTGAGCCCAGTCGTTCGTTTTCTCTCTTTCGCTTTGTTCGTGCCACAAACAAAAATGTCGTGCTGCCACTTGTGATCTCTGTGTGGGTGAGAGGTGAATCGCTAACGTGACAAAAAGTGCATCATGTATTTCAAAAAGATCCATAATGTGTTACTACTGAGTTATACCATGTGTGTGTGTGTGTCCCTTAATTACAAAGACCGTTTATGTGAATTTTAAATCTATACAATAATAGATCTCCTCGTGAGTTCTCTTTGGAGAGAACGAGGGGAAATGGAGTTTATGAGGAAGAGATGAGGAGCGAAATGAAGAGAAAATCGTGTTAGCAGAGGGAGAGGGCGCAGACAAAAGAAGTGAGCGCGAGCGGGAGAGACGTCACGGGGCGAGGAGGGAGGTCTGCTGGGAACCGTTTGGGGTGAGAGAACATTTCCCTCTTCTCGGGAATCTGTGTGAAACCAAATTACTGTAGACAACAGAATTACAGACGCAGACATTCAGGGAGGAGAGAGATGAGAAGTGAGCGATAGCGGAGCACAAAGAGTGAAATGAAAAAGATATTGTGAGTGTACATCATTGAGAAATCTTGATTGTTTCTCCCGCTTTATATTCGGTGCGGTGAAAAGACGGAAGGAGAAAAAAGAGAAGCGGCGAAGGAGGCAGCTCGTGTCTGGGTCAAAATTACACATCTGTAAATCATGCAATTTGTCAAGAGACTCAAAAGACACAGTTAAATGCATTTGTCTCATAATGTACATTTATCATAAAACAAAGACAGATGTGGACTCTTTTACCTCCATTCATGGTATAAACATCTGGAACATCTTTTAGGTTTTCTGTCCTTAATATGCAGTGTAAAACAAAAAGGGATTAAAATAACATCAGATGATGAATATGAAGTTTGAAATATATAATTTGGTTGTAAACCAGTGGAGTTAAAATATTTGGAGAGATACTAATGCTAATTTCGATAAAAGGATAATTTGGTTTAACTTCAATTTTTTCTCAGTTTCTTTTACAAGGATATAATTCACAATATCTGGGTTTTAAACCTTTTATTTTATCAGAGGGGTTTTATATTCTGCTAAACCTATAATTTCCAGTACACACACTGCAGGGGATGCAGTGTTATTGTAGAAATGATCGGTCCTGTCCTGTTTGCTCTCTCCACTTCAACGTGAGGAGGAGGATTTAGGGAATAGAGAGAGAGAGAGAGAGAGAGAGAGAGAGAGAGAGAGAGTGTCTATGTGGTGATCGTGTTACATTTCAAAACCCCCGAGGGGAGCGGACGAAGCTGCAGAGAGAGATGTGTGTGTGTGTCTACATGAAAGTCTCCAAGTGTAAAAATATTACCTCCACACACCCATCCCATAAAATAAATCAGTGAAAATGAAGAGAGAAGCAGATTAACAAGAAACCTATAAATCTTTAGTCATTGTGAGTCATAAAATGTCGTAAATCTTTATTTGCCTTAATGAAATTGTCCCTTGTAAACATTCATTATGTAACTTAGGTAAACCCTGAGGCAACTGGACAGCTGAGTGGTTGGGGTGGGAATGGCAGGAGTCTCTGGTTTGATTCCCATCAGGGTTGATAAGTATAAATACTTTGTGTTTAAAAGTATAAAATATACATTAATTTCACTTTCACGTATACTTGTATATTTTGTGTCGGTGTATATCTCTGTATTTTCACATTTATTTAACAAACGAAAATCACAAAAACTTCTGGGTTTCAAGAAAAAAGACGTTTCTACATCGCTTGTTTCCTTCTTGCTCAGAGGCACTTCAGCAGTGTTCATGTCTTTTGCATGAGAAACACACAGCGTCCTCTATACAACACTCGATCATCGCTGTGGGTGAGAGTGTATATATATGGTTAACTGTATGTTCATATATAATGAAACAGCCACAGTGGTAATTCACTGTGACAGCTTGTCACTAAGGCTTACTGTTGAATATGCACCCCCCCCCCCTCCTACACTATATACTGTGGTGCGATACAACAGAGCAGTTCATAATCCTGCTGCTGACACCAGCCCTCAGCTCCGTGTTGACCCGACACGTATTCACCGTCTCTTAATAATGAGCAAGAGATTCACGTTTTCTGCTTTTGTTATTTTTGTTTTTTAACTGTAACGACGGCAGAACTCTGACGTCAGAATCAGCTCTTTACAAACGTCTCAGCTGACAGATGTAACGAGGAACACGTCACATCACTGCACATCTGGAGCGTTTCTAGGGATCTGAGGCATCAACTAAACCGAGACACTTTACAAATTATATCCCATGCACACGTGGGACTATCCACATGACCATTGAAGCAGAAGTTTAGAAAGAATCAATGCTATTTTTAAAAAAATGTATTATAACTGAGTGGAGGGCCTGCATGTTTGGATGCAGAGCTATCGGGGGGGGTCTGCTCGTAGCGTTTTCCCCTGAGAGACGACTTAAGTAATCACAGAAAATAATATACTGCAGCTAATGTAATTAGAAGAACACAAAGCACCTGGAAGAAGAATGTGGGAGGAGAAAAGCTCCAGGGATTCGACAGGAGCAGTTTGTGAAGAGTCGTAAAACACTGATCAGCCACAAGATTCAAACAGTTAGGTGTTTTACTTCTGCAGTATTTAGGATCACTCACTTGGGGTTAAAGGTCAACATGTAGGTGCTGTGTGTGTCTCTCTGTGTGTGTGTCTGTGTGTGTGTGTGTGTTAATCCAGTCATTTATTTTTGGGTGTCACAAGCTGTAAAGGTTAAGAGCCTGTGATATCGACTGCTGCTGCATTCGCCGCATCACTTTGTGCATTAGCTGCATACATTATACAGCAGCATCAGGCAGCCACTCTGATTCCATCTGACAGCTTGTCATTATGAGTTACAACCACCTTCTCCTCAATATGAAATATACCATAGGCACGGACGACTGTACATCCGGGCAGAAAGAGCTCGTGGCAGGACGTTCGATACGGGACGACAACAAACTCAACTGCCCACACTTTCCACAAAACAGGCTGCAGGGTAAATACACTGTGGACTCTGAGCTCTAAGCTCCATTAAACCATGAAAGAAAAGGTTTTGAGCTTTCAATTTTTCTTCTTCCTTGTTTTTCTTGTGTTTTGGATGCGTGAGTCCTCCATTTCCTGTTTTATTTTGAAATATTTTCCAGCTGTTTTCCCCTCCTTTGTCCTCGTGATCATCTGCAAGAGATGATTTCTCAGCAAGATGCTAACAAACCAGCATCATCTCATTTTACATAGAGTCAAATGTTTCCTCTCAGCATCGTACTTTGCTCTTTAATTGGTTAATTGGATGTTAGGATTCCATTTGAAGCAAGGCCTCGGTCCTGGGGTCCGACTTATTGGATCAGAAGGTCATGAATCAAACTGAGCCGCTTTGTCTCTTCATCCAAAACTGGCACCGAGCATCATCTGTAGTTTCCTCCGAGTTTGGTCGATGGTTTGACGGATCTGAGATGATTTAATGTGTTGCACTGCAGAGTTTTCATATTGGGGACGTGTGAGGACACCGCTGGGACCTGGCTCTTCTCTCTCTCTCCTGATTCACGACAGATTCTCACTGTTTATCACCACAGGCTGAAAAACCATCCTCACACAGCGACTGCAGCTGGATTTGCTTCAACTAGCACATCAGGCTCGAATTTACCTCTCAGCCGATGTCGTTATTGAAGCATTACAACATTGCGTTAGGGATTTTTAGTTTAGATACTTATCGAGATGTGAGCCTGCAGGATGTCCCAAGACTAGAGACAAGTTTTCTCTTACTTAAAATAAAAATGTCTTTCCTCTTTTTCTTTTGCAAGTTGCCAACAAGTTATCAAAAGACAGCTCAACACGACTGAATATTTAAAGCCTTGATCCGAGTGCGTCCGTGAGAAAATACCCTCTGTTCCCTACATGCACATATTTTTCTTTTTAGCGTGTGTTCAGCATCGGCAGCGGGATGACCTCCAGTCTGAGAACCTCTGGGGAGGCCACAGATATTCCACTGCTTGCAGAAACAATGTTGTGCCTCCTTTGCCGACACGTGAGCGGTCCCGACGCTAAAAATATATCGCTTTCAGAAAGACTCAAGTGAAACATGGAGGAAAACCGAGCATAGGTGTCGGGAGGTGAGCAGCTTCTGCACGAGCACGTTGCTTTACACTGAAAGAGAAGAGGATGATTCCAGTTTCCAGTTTGTGGTGCGTCTCACATTAACTAAGACGTTTTAGTATCAACACTAAAGCTCAGGTATTAAATTGACGTTGCATCTTAATTTGCAGTTGTCATTGTGGCTGTGACAGAAAGTGACAGATCTGATCTCTTCACTTGTGCATCGTGCTGGAAAACCCCTCCTCCTTCCTACAGCCTGGTCAGAGGACACCAGCCTCTCACATGCACGTCCCTCCTGTCTCTCTCTCTCTCTCTCTCTCTCTCTCTCTCTCTCTCTCTCTCTCCCTCTCTCTCTCTCTCCCTCTCCCTCCCTCCCTCTCTCTCTCTCTCTCTCTCTCTCTCCCTGCTCCACTCTGATATTCCCTGTTGTCGTATTGAACAGACGCCAGGAGGGCTTCAGTGCTGCAGGAGGCAGGACACTGGCCATTAAACAATCATGTTGAATTACCACTGAAGCAGGAAGAGGAGGAGAGGATGAAAGAGAAAAAGAGGAGGACCTGAAGTCAGAAGAATAAAATCCCTCGCACCAAAATTAAATGTCCTCTTGTTATGTAAAGAGTAAAGTCACGGCCGGACTTTAGAGCAGTGCTGGAGACATATTCTGCTCATATCCAGGTTCATAATTCTAAATAGTATTACTTGAAAAGATTTACATGTTCAGAAAACTTTATTTCCTCATAGTGTCCGATGCTGCTGCTCCTCTTTTCAGCCTCTGTCTCAAACATTTGATTTTAGCTCCTGTCTCTTTAAGGCCCCTCCCGATAAAGCCCAGCCTGCTGTGATTGGGTAGCTGGTCCACTCTGTTGTGATTGGTCAAACACTTCCAGCGTGTGTTGGGAATGTCAGCCGTACGTACATGTGGCCGCGGTGAACCTTCACCTTCCGTTCATTTCCATTCTGTCCAAACGAGGGGACCGTGTCAAGTCCCTCCCGACAGCAGCCATTCACTTCTAACATGATTTATTAAACTCAAAACAAAAAACATAAATCATATTCATTAAATATAAATTGTCCAGCTTCATAGGTGTCATGTCTCCTGGTGTGTGTGACCCAGCTCTCTCTGCTGCCTTCTAACCTTGGGAGTCATCAGCTAACGTTATCACGCTGTTTACCCCCCCTGGTGGCTGGAGCTGCTCCCTGAGCCACGTCCTCGCCCACAGGGACAATTACAACATTCCATTGTGCGTCAAATGCTTCTCGTGCAGCTCAACTTTGGTCAAAGCTTTAACCAATAGCAACGACTTTCGTGTGGTTGAACCCAGACGGAGGACACCCTGGTATTAGCAGGGTGGAACCAGCCGGGATGATGTCACGGAAATTATAAACTCCCTTACTAAACAAACAGAGAGGAAGAGTCTTTAGTCTTTGATTAAAACTTTAAACTGGTTTAGATTCTCTGATGATTTACGTTATTGATGAGAAAATCTATTTATAACAACAATGCTTCAACTAGCAGACCTGACTGGCAGATTTCTGAGTTTTCTAATTACTTTACTCCTGTATTCAACAGTGATTACTGATTCAAGATCTAAATACAAGGCAAGGCATGAATACAGTGAGTTTGTATTAAGTTACTATCCCCTGTGTAAAGGCTCATTCACTGTGAGCAGCAACAACACAATAGTACTGCAAAACCAAAGTAAAACAAAAGTGACAGAAGTAAAATTCTTGACATGCAGATGTGTTCTCTGATTTCTTCTTTTCCTGCGAGTACTGTAGAATCTGTATACACACACACACACACACACACACTGAATCCCCCCCCCTCCTCAGGCCTGATGCTGTTTCAAGGTTGACAACACATCAAGATGACTGACAGGTGCAGTGGTATAAATCCAGTGAGTACGAGGTCGGGATGAGTCACACACTTTGCTGACTGCAGGCGGAAAAAACCACTCTGCTGTTTATTTAAATGAAAGGTGGTGATTGATGTTGACGGACAGTTATCACATACAAAGCGACCGCAAAGAGACACAAAGAGACGTGCGCGAAGGGAGACCAAAAGCTGCCGCAAAGAGAAATATAGTAACCAAATAGACATAAGGCGACTGCAAAGAGACATAATTTGACCGCAAAGATGAAGATGAAGGAGAGTTTGGAGCACAGAGACTGAAATAATTGAACACAGACAATGACAGCAGCGCTAAACAGCACAATAAGTAAATTACGCAAGAGACAAACAAGGTACGAAACTTTAAAATCCATAACTGAAAGTATGCAAAGATACAGCACAAGTAGATGGAAGTCGCTCCGTCCTCTCCACGCGTCCACCTGGTATCGCAGCACCTCCAGGAACATTGCACCAACACAGATGGCAGTGATGCACCTTGATGTTGGTTGCCAACCGCGAATAAACCGAACAAAGAAGAAGAACAACAACAAACACGGACCCCAAATGACCCGAGATGACCTCGACTCTGTGGGCGTGAATAAATGAATGTCACAATATAGATTTTAAAATGTGTTCTGCTGAATCCACCGAGAGAACGAGAATCACCTGACAGTAAAACCTCCGTCTGCTAAGTAGGGGAACCCGTCCTCACGTCCTCACGTCCTCCCGTCCTCACGTCCTCCCACAGAACACATGCATGAACACATCACTCACACACGTATCACTGTTAAATTAGGATGTGTCTTTAGATGAGGTTGTATGTGGGTCACAAAACATCAGTGTGTGAATATGGGTCAGAATACATCACACATCCCCTTAATCTCTCTCTCTCTCTCTCTCTCTCTCTCTCTCTCTCTCTCTCTCTCTCTCTCTCTCTCTCTCTCTCTCTCTCTCTCTCTCTCTCTCTCTCTCTCTCTCTCTCTCTCTCTCTCCCATGTGGGATGGACGGCAGAGAGACAGATTATCACAACCTGCTGGCCCACATTCCTGCCTTCCCTGTCGTTTATATACACCTCTTTTCTCCCTCGTTCCCACCCCCGGCCCCTCGTCGCTGCGGTAACACTCGTTTGGGCCGTTTATCTCCAGTAAACGTCCGACCCGCCAATCGGACCTAATTCAGATTCCGGCACCGCGTGTGACATGCAGGAATTAGGATTCAGAGGAATTAGGTTTTCAGTGCAATGTCATTTTATCGCTTGACATCATTCTGGTTGTGTTCTCTGCTTTGTCAGCAAGTGCGATGAAGATAGAGGAACACATACGAGATAAATAAGAGTTAAACTCTGTTCGGACTTGAATCCACATCTATACAGGTTCCGTTGAGTAGTATTAGTAGTAGAAAAGTATTTCAAGATAAAGTATTTAAATATAAAGGCTCATTCTAGGATAAATAAAACAACAATCCGTACAATTTAGATGAGAAACACCAGTTAAAACATCACTAGGATTATTTTATATTCGATTTCTGCCAATAGATCCTTTCACCTAAATCTTACACACTGAACCTTTAAACTTAAGTGATAATTTATGATTAGATTCCTCTCTCATTCATTTGTGCATTGCTGTGTGTGCAGAGCTCCACTAAACACTAAACAATCAAACAACACGTTTTGATTCATCTTCTCATTCAAGAGGCAAAAGAGTCAAAGTAAGATTTTACCTAGAATATGAGAGTGTGTTGTGGATTGAAAATTTGGAAACTGACGCTGATGCTGCAGAGAAACATTTGTTCCCAAAGGTTCGTAGTGAAATGTTGTTAAACTCGTCTTGTAGCTGATGGTTTGACAGGCAGAAGGAACAGAGATGTTTTAATTAGCAGGTTCATTCGAGGCCTGGGAGGTTTCACCTGGTGTCAATGCAGTGATACAGAAATAACCATATAAATAAAAAATTCTCCATTGTTAAATATAGAACCACACAAACTCTCATCTCTGTGGTGCAGTCCATAAACTGGATATAAATCCCAGCAATGACTGCGGTATATCCACCTGTGATTGGCCAGTGATCTCCGTAAATCCGTCTCGATTGCTCAATAAACGCTGCAGATCGACTTGTGATTGGTCAAAGCGCAAGAAACTCGGAATGCGAATGAAAGGAATGAAGCCTCGAAGATTCAACTCCAAATGGTCAGGCCGCGCTTTAAATCCAGCTATGATTGGTCAATCAAGACGTGGACACTGCAGAAGACACACACACGCACGCACACACACACACACACACACACACACACTTGACCGTGTCCACTGAGGCCATCTGGTGAAATTTAGGAAATAAGCTGTGATTACTTTCTTTCAGCGCAGAGCGTGAAGCTCAGATGTGTTTGTGGCGATGGGACTATTTTCCTGTCACCTCACAACAAGTCACAACACAACACCCCCCCCCCCCCTCACCTCATAGAAAACATGGAAGAAATGGGGGTTTATGCTTAAGCTAGTATTTCTCCACAATAAAACAACAATAACATAAAATGATATCCGAATAAAAGATGTAATTCTTTTCCTTTAGTGCCTTCATTGGACCTGTGAGTTGCTGGATGGATATTCTGGAAGGTCAAGACTCGACGTCCACCCCTGTGTCAGAGATGATGTAACAGCCGCATCATCATATTGATTTCCTCGTGCACACAGACGGCTGCCTTGAATCAATCTGCGGTGATGTAAAAGGAGGCTTTTACTTCCTCAAAACAGTCCCTTGAAGTTTCATTAGGATTAAGGTTTGACACTGAGCGGTGAGGGTGAAGATGTTTTTTTTACGAGAATCGTTGTTTCACAGCCTCTAAGGTAGAATCTGCCTGTTGAGGACAGTGTTTCCTGATTGACAGGGGTCACATTCAGCGATCTGCTTGTCCCTTGTGGCTCACTTTGTTTCTCCGTGTTCACTCGAACCGAACAACAACCAGACAAGAGAAAAACAACACAACTCCAGACGTGAAAACTGAAATTCAGCTACTTTGTCTGTTATCGTCTATAAAAACAGCAGAATACATGTTGGAACAATGGCCGACATCAGGACCTCTGCAGGTAGAAAGACTGAAACTGTTTCCCCACATTTGCATCACATAATATTTCTCTTACACTATATTGTTTGCAGTATGCACAATGACAGCAACATAGTTATTATACAAACATTATAAAATATATGTGGGAGTTGTCGGTCAAATTGTGATTTAATAAAGAAGCAAAACTCAAAAAGAGACATTTCCTAACGTCTATGATCTGTTTCATACTTTCTCAGTAGTAAATAGTATATTTAATATATATAGTATATATAAGAATAAGTTTGTCCAGTGAGCGTTAGACAGGAAACCAAGATAACTATAATGAAAATCCCGCCTGCAGCAGCTTTACACACAGTCTGAATGATATCGAAGTATCTGTCACGTTCTCTCTCTTTCACAGCCTCACACTGTATGTGATGGAGTGTCGTCTGTTTCCTGTCGTATCTGCCTCCATGAAGAAAGACCTGCAGGATCTGCCACCGACACAGATCTGTTGAACGTCTCTGTCCTCGAACCTATCACACGATCTGCCTGACGGCGTTTCCACCAATCCGGAAGAAGCCAGAACAGTCGTTACATCACATGAGAGGAAGCTATTTGAGACTCCTCCCTTATGAATGATAAGACTGTGATCTCTGCTCCTCGCTGACCCGCCTGCAGCCTCACAATCCGAGTCTCCGTCTCTCGGTGTGATCCCCTCTGTGGCTCTTGGCCTTTTTCTGATCCCTCTCATCCTGTCTCTCTCTCTCTCTCTCTCTCTCTCTCTCTCTCTCTCTCTCTCTCTCTCTTGTGTTGCTGTGCAGGGGATGACGACAGGTGAGGAAGAGGTGGAGGAGAAGCGATGAAGAGACAGAGAAGATGACGGCACTGCTGTTTAATCATGTTAAACAAAAGCTCCTGCACACCCCACACACACGCTTATGCTTTCTTAACATGATGTAGATGTGATGTTATGAAACCAAAGGGATTGTGGAATTGTAAAAAGCCATTAAACTGTACACAGATCATTTTAAACCTATTCACACTGAAGCGCTGATTAAATATTTAAATAATCTGTTTAAACTTCCACTTTCGGTCAATTTATTTTAAGAATTACTAATTGATTAACGATGAACAGACCAATTATTGTGTATATTTAATTTCTTTGCTTTCTTTCTTTGTATTTTTACAGTTAAATACCTAAAAATACACAGTAAAAATACCACATTAACATTCTTACAGTTATATTTACTACAATTTGCATGGCATTGGGAGTAAAGTGCACGATTCAATACATCATTTATAGTGTTTTATTGGGCAATTTTCATGTGTTCCATGTTTGTATATAATAAGAGAATAGCTCCGACCAGTTTTTAATCTAGTCTAGTGCTACTTGTTTGAAATTTAAACTGCAGTACACTTTGGAAACCCACCAGCTTGGTTTATAAGTAGAATATATTCTTAGCAAACAAGGTGAAGAACTGCAGCGGTCATGCTCCTTTAATGTTTGATATTCTACAAATCCGTCCGTCCATGGAACCGTCCATTGATCCAGCACGGGGACATCGAACAGCTGAGCCAATACGTCCATTTCCAAATGACAGAGCTAATGAAGTGTGGAGGAGGAAGCAGCTCGTGTGCTGAAGTCACAGGGAGCCAGCGTTTGTCAATATCGGCAAAGAGACATTAGCAAAGACATTCACCCTTCACCTCTCCTCCCTCCCTCCCTCCCTCCCTCCCTTATTCTTTCAGCCGTTCCAAACCACCTCCCTCAATTTCCCTCTCTGCTTTCCCCCGACGTCCCCTTGAGAGTGATGCTGTTTTCACCCCCCGACAACCATTTCCCTTCCCCACACTGCACCTTGTTCCTGTCCAATTCCTTCCATGTTTCATCTCCACCTCATCTTCCCCGTCCTTTTATTTCACACATGCTTCAGCAACTCTCTCCCTAAGCTTCTCTGTGTGTGTTATCATGGAAAGGTAGATATGATAGATACTGTAGGTAAGTACGTAGGTAGATGGATAGTTAGATAGAGAGATAGAGAGATAGATAGATAGATAGATAGATAGATAGATAGATAGATAGATAGAAGCTTCACGTCTTTGTTCCATTGTTAACATTTGATCTGGTTAGTTTAGTTTATTAGTTTATTTAACATTTTACTCTACATTGGCTGCGTCTACACATTGATTGGTTTGCATACGATTGTGCATCTGACGTTGTCGTGTTGTCAGTCCGACGACTGTATTCACAAACTTTATGTGAACAAAGCTCATTGAAAAAAGGAGTCTCTCCGTTTGAATGGAAACAATTTGTTTATTTCTCGGCGATTGTAATATTACTGATTTTACTAGCAGCAAAATGAACATCCTCATTCCAACATTGTGTTATCAGAAGCAAAGACTTTCCGAACTATCCACAAGAAACGTTTTCTACTGCAAACCAACACAACGTTTGATCCCAGCAGGAAATGGTCGGAGGTCCCAAACCTCTGCCTCATGTGGACGGTGCTTCGGTCCCCATGAGGTCCACTGGTCCTGACAAAGTCAATGTTGATGCCAGCAAAGGTCCCAGAGAGGTGACATAAACAAGCCCACACACACTTGACCACCTGTGGAGGGTATGATTTGTCTGTGGGTCCTGATGGGGGGTGTGTGTGTGTGTGTGGGAAGTGGAACAGCTTTGGTATTTGCTGACCTGCTGGGCCGTGAAATCTCCCTGCATATGCACACTCCTCATATCCATTTAAATAGATTCAAATAAACGACCTTACACTGGGACTTGATTGGACGCAGGCGCCGGCGGTCGGACGGATGGACGGATGGATGGACACAGAGCGATAGGTGAATGACACAGAAGGTAAAATGCCGTTAAATGCATTTTTTTTCCCCCGTCCATTTCCATAAAGCATGGGAATGTGATGATTGATGGCTCGGCGGCGGGAAGGCGAGGGGACGCGGCGGCGGGTTGATAGATGGATAGATGATGTGTGCAGCGAGGGGGAACAGAAGCAGATTCCATTTCAGATCGGCCCTCATCTGATGCACGCTCATGCCAGTGCTCTAATATGTAGATTGTGTTTAGCCTTTATCTTTTGTAGGGATATGAGGAGGGGGCATGAGCACACACACACACACACACACACACACACACACACACACACACACACACACACACGCAGGCCCTCTCAGTCATGACAAACGCTAATAGATTACATTTGACTTTTTATGACACGGTCACATCGGTATTGTTCAAGGTTGAATTATTGGACATCACATGATAAGAGTTTTTCCTAATTCTAAATTATAGAAGAGACAAATTTAACTTTTTCTCAGTCAGATGTTTCCTCTGTAAATATGTTTAGTGACAGATTGTCCGTCTCTTCCACACATGAAGACAGATCTGGATGTTGACCCCAGTTGGGGACTGAATGTCCTTCTCAGGGGCACAGCAGCCGACCCCCCGGCACCAACAGCTGCCGTGTGGGACATGTCAACCTTCTTCACACGCTGCCAAAGGTTGGTCTGAAATCACATCTCATCTGTTTGGAACCCAGCAAAATATGTGTATGTTTATGAGGATAATTAACAGAGTGGGTTAGTTGAGAGCCGAAATTGAAGACTGCCGGAAGAATTCATGTGTTTTGGACCTTTGAATGTTTTAAACTTTATGAAAATCATTGTCTGAAAAGGCAAAGGAGAAAGATATAATAAAGTAAACTAAAAATAAAATGTGCAATCATGGAGATAGAAGTCCTAGTATCTTCTGTGTTTAAATTTGTGTTTCACTCTGTGTTTTCTGTTTTATTTAGAAATTCTGATCCCCCTTATGTGTTTCTGTTTTTTCCTGCCTTTGTGTGTTTCCCTCCAGTTGTGATTGTTTCACCTGTTTGTGCCACCTGTCTCTAGTTTGTCATCAGTTCAGATTGTATTTAAGTCAAGTCCTCACTTCTGTCCTTGTCGAGTCGTCTGTTTAGTCTCTTTTCCCTGCACAGTTTTCAGTTTGCCAGTTTTGTTTCCTGCCGGCCCTGCTCCTTATTTTTGTATCGTCAATAAATTCTGCTTCCAAATGTAATGAAGCTCAATCAGCAAATCTTCCAGCTGCCTCCCAGCTCAGTTCGCTGACTGAGGGGTTTCCCCCACTTACTCTCCATTTACTTAATTAATCTTTAAGTGCCTCTCTTCACCGTGACCCCTGCAGATTAATGCAACAACCAGATACCAGCAGGAGAGACCATAGCAGGAGCCTAGCAACACCTTAGCAACCATCCTCTTAGGTGTTTTTGCATAATTTTACTTCAAACAAATCAACCAACAAACAGACAGGGGTGGAAACATAACCTCCTCTGTGGAGGTAATGATACAAACTGTGGTGGACATGAGAAAACAATAGTTCATCACAAAATAATTTCTCCAGATATCCGACGATGTCAGAGAGAAAACTAAACGGAAACTTGGATCCAAAACAGATTCTCAACAACACAGTCAAAGTTATTGATTTTGTCTCAGACGTATTAAAACATTTGTCCACTAACATCTTGTTCAAACTGAATCGTCCATGGACGGACTCTGGAAACCGTCTCTTTGTAGGACGACTAGGAGGCCGTGTAAAATGTCAACCTGTACAATGCATCGCACAAAAGGAAACCTGAGCACATCTATGGGCTGGAGCCGCCCATCCCAAAGCTTTTTATCTGTCTCCTCGCTCTGTTCTTTTATTCATCACTCTATTTCTTTCCCTGGGAGGGAAGCTGTGTTGGTGGAGGTCTAAACGCCCTGGAGCGGACGGAGGGATTTCAGGTGTCAGGGGAGAGAGAGAGAGAGAGAGAGAGAGAGAGAATGTGAATAATAGATCAGAGAGGGGGGGGGTAGAGAACGAGGGAAGGAGTCGAGACGTAAAAGGTGGGAAATGGAGAGAGGGAGAGAGAGATATAAAGCAGGTGTCAAAGGGACAGGGAGTCGGATCAGGTCGGAGAGGAGAGGAGGGGAAGTGGGACGGACGGTTTTCTTGGAGGACAACCGTGACAGGAAAACACACATCTGTAAAAGTCAGGCGTCCATCCATCCGTCAGTCCATCTGTTCATCCATCCATCTGTCCCCCGTGCCTCCCTCCCTCCGTCCGTCTCCTCCCTGCTGCCTCCACTGTGGTCAGGAGCTGTTGCATAAGGCAGCGATTCATCTTTTATTGAGATGGGAAGCTTCTATAAATACGTTCCACCTTATTCTGTGGACGTTAAGAGCTCAACCTGTGATTCAGCTACAGATACACAAAGGATGACCACAGCAAATTAAACTATACTGTGAAACACACGTGACACAACTTCTGCTCTTTCTTTAACTCGTTTTCTAGTTAGTTGTGTTTGTATGTTTCCCTCGAGTCACTTTCCTCGTCTCCTGACGCCGATATTAAGAAATCAAATGTCAACAGACATAATTTCAGAAAACAAAGGCCTATATATTGACAAATACATATAATGCTGTGCCAATATTCATTACCTTTAAATGTCGTGACCTGAATTACACGTGTACTGTTTGAAAAGGTTCAGGTGATCAGTGACATCCGATACGACCCCGACTGATGAATCAATATGAACCGCAGCTCTGATTTACTGCACTTCTCAATACTTGACTGCACAATATTTAACACCTTATTGTGTTAATATATGTTGTGTCCTTGCTGCCATAACTTTTGTGTTCTTATATGTTATTGTGTGTTTACCCAGACATTATCTACTCAGCATTAAAGGACATTGAAGTAAAGTTATTTCTTCTTGCTGCTGTAAAACTGAAATATCTCACTCAGGTTTTCAACTAATTTAAACTGTTCAACAATCATTTTCTATCCTTGAAATATCATATATGTGCAATATTGCTTCGTCGTTTATAATTTGTTTACATTGTACATATGTCTATTTTTATAATCCCTTGTGTTTATTATGTATTTTTTACTAATATTATTACCTTTACTGAGTTTTTATTTCACTGTTGCCTTTTTGCTGATATGAATATGACACATTTATCCAAAGTGGGACTAATAAAGGACAATGTTATCTTATCTTTATCTATATTATCTTGTCATGGATTCCAAGTATATGGGTTTATCACTATAGGATATCTAGTGCAACTGTATTTATATATAACCTCCAACAAACAGGAGTATAAATGGTATACATGTGTATTTAATCCTCTACTATATCACCATTCAATTACATTGACAACTGTTAATAGATTAAATCAAAATTCACAATTATTTTTTATTTTAAAGATCAGGTTCAATCTCTTGGTGATAAAATACAAAATGTTCATATGAGTTGATATGATAATTATTAAAGTCACAAGACAGATATTTGAAGGTTGATGAGCCGAGAAAGACAAACACCTGATGAACAGCAAAACATTTCACAAACCAGAGGCCCATCACTTTTGTAAATCAATATATATATATATATATTTAACTTTTGTTATGATATTATCGATTCAAATGATGCCACGTTAACTATTGCTACTCTTTTATCACTCAGCTTTATCAGGTTCCATGTGATGCTTAATTTTTTATATAAAAAGAAACATCTACTTTGCTTTCTTGTATTTTTCTTTTTTCGCCTGATTCCCAGATGAAGCTTTTCTCATCGTGAGAGTCACACGTTGTGTATTTTAAGAATAAATTCACTGCAGAACAAACGTTAACACTTGCTACCAGGAGACTAATCAAAGCTTGAAGACACAGAGATGAGGAAACGAGGAAACGAGCAGATCCTTACCTGAGCAGATCAATTTCATCAGCATGAACCCCTGTTCTCCGTGTTTCCTACTGGCACATCTCAACAGGCAGGAAGCCACCGGGTCTCCAGAGCTGCAGAGCCAGAGAGGAGGAGAGAGGGCGGCGGATCAGAGCGTGGAACTGGGAGTACGGGGCTCAGATGGAGCTGAGGAGGTAAACAAACAGGTGGATGGAGAAGGAGAGGAATAAATGGAAAGGGTGAGAGATGCTGTAGTGATACAAAGGGAGGGAGGGAGGGAGGGAGGGAGGGAGGGAGGGAGACTGATGTGCGAGTCACAACCTCAGAGCCCGGCTGTTTATAAAGCCCGAGGCAGTGTGTGCGTGTGAGGCAGTCAAGTGGCCACCCACGCCACCCTGTGTGTGAGGATGTGTACGTGTGTGTGTGTGTGTGTGTGTGTGTGTGTGTGTGTGTGTGTGTGTGTGTGTTCATCGCTGTTACCAGTACATGGCCACAGGGTTCAAATGTTCCAATCAATACCAGAACAAAACACACACACACACACACACAAATACTACGAGCTCTGCCCCTACGGTGGCCCTGAAGTACTTCCTGCTCTCGACTCGTCGCTGATTGGACGACTACCCTGTCTTTCTTTTTAACAGGAAGCAAATCCTGACAAAACCAGTTGTGTGATGGTGCTGTTGTGTTTTCTTATTTGTTCTTGTGTTTTATGATGGACCTGATTCCACTCTCCCAGCTGCTGTTGGGTCTCACATGGTGACTTGCAGCCATCGATATGAGAGCACACGGATGCAAACGGGTGAATCGAGGACAAACAGTGAAGCACTCTGGATAAAAGCGTTGTATAAAAATAGTCAATTTACTATTCCAACCTGTTCTCTACGTTTTCTGACCACAAATAACTGTAGTTTGAATAATACAGGACAGTGGAGTCATTGAGGCAGATTAGAACCTACAGTTAGCTGCTGGGCCTCCTGCTGTGACGGTGAAGCTGCTCTCATCACAAACATGTGGTGGCTGTGAGGAGACGTCACACTACACCTCTTGTAGTTCAGATTTTCAGGGTTGAGACTTGGTTTTAAAGCTTGACTCAGGTTTAGAGAGAGGATGGTCTGACTCAGTGGATGTAGACTCTCTTCCCCACTTTCGGCTTGTTTTCATTTTAAAAACCGACATCAAGCTTCGTGCTGCAGCACAAACTCTGAAAAGAGGAAGTTTGGATTCGGATTCAAACACTTTTCTAACTTGTGTGGTCACATCCCAATGAGCCGATTCTCCACCAGAACAAATCCCCTCCCTGCTGACTCCATCTCCCACCGCACCACGGCCAGACTCTGAACTTAGTGCCACACGAGATGATTGTGATCGGTTGAAAAATATAAAATACAGAAAGAGGAAGTGGGTTTTGATCCTATAGCAGAAGAGATGAGAAGAGATGGATCTGGTTATGTGATGTATAGGTTTGGGCATTCTGTTGTGACGGGTAAAGTTAGGTGGGGGGCTGGGGGATGGATAGTGTGACAGACGTGTGTGTGTGTGTGTGTGTGTGTGTGTGTGTGTGTGTGTGTGTGTGTGACTCATGAGAACCTACGATGCGTTCTGCTTTGTTGTTACATAACTGTCCCTGCTCACACACACACAGACAACACACTCTGGCAGCTAGACTGAACTATATCTCGTGCATCCCTCTCTCTCTCTCTCTCACACACACACACACACACACACACACACACACACACACACAGGCACGACACATACAGTGGGTTGTTCTCACTCCGCTCTTGCACTGTTGTGTGTGAGTGAGAGAAAGAACAGAACTCGCAGGATTTGTGTCAACTCTCTGCACGAGTGACAGAAGAACTGATCCAGTGTGTAAATTACAAAAAGCAAAAGTTGAGAGAAATGAGAAAATCTTAAATGACTTAACTTTGTTCGTCCTCGGTCTTGTTTTCATTTCAGCTCATTGTGAGTTGTGTATGATTTTCTGTGTAGCTGACAGTGAAGGCAGCTTGAATATAAGCAACGTGAATATGTGAATATAATTGATTTTAATACAGAAATTAAAAAAGTAATTCAGGAATATCTTTGCCAAGAGAACCTCGATTTAAAGGAAGGATGAAGTTTTATATGATTAAATGAAGCGAAACTCTTTAACACTTGTTCCTGAGACATTAAATTGACAGAAAAACCCATTTGAATGTGAATAACTCAAGCAAGTCTGATGTAAAACTTACTGTTGTGAAAGGAGAAATTGTCATTCAGTTTAACAGATAAAAGGTGAGCGGGTGGTTTAGATATTTATAGATTTATGTGCAGAAATGGAAATGATGTAATTTCACTGCAGACTCGCGTTGCCCACAGTTGCCAACAGGAAGCCGCTGCCAATTTCTGAGAATCACGTACAAATGTCCTTAGAGAGAGTTTGGTTGGAGATGAGAGGCTCATTAAAATCCTGACTGGACGAGCGGAGCCGAGGAAAAACCAATAATAATAATATGATCCACTTTAAAACTCACAATCATAGAAAACAACACTTGGCGACAAACATATGAGAGAATAGTTCCTGTTCTCGCTAGAATTTCTATAATGTCTCAATCCCAAAGCGTCCTGAGGAGTTTATACTCTGGTTTGTTCTAGTTATTTCTGTTCTCGCAGACTCAAATCTATAAACAGTTTGTGCATAAACCAAAACTAACATTAATCATAAGATCGCTAAATTACAAAACACTCAGGAACTGTGTTTAGAGACATTTTATGAATGTGTACAATAAGGAAAGCAGCCTTCTGAGCCAAGGCCCAACAATCCCCTCACGATAACACGTTTAAATTCACTAGATCCTGATTTCTATTTGGATCACACACACACACACACACACACACACACACACACACACACACACACACACACACACACACACACACACACACACACACACACACACACACACACACACATTGATTTGGGGATGAAAAGAAGATAAGAAGTGAGGGACAGGACCAGTCAGAGGAAAAGAAACGGCAGGAATCAAGTTCAGCCTGTGGCCACCACAGCACTCCATCATTTCCTCATCTCTCTCTCTCTCTCTCTAATACCCCCTCTCTCTCTCTGATGCTCTCTCCCTCCCTCCCTCTCTTTGTCCCTCTCTCCCTCCTCTCATCCATCTCCTCCCAGCTCTCCCTGACAGTCTATTTGGCCCACACAGCCCTGTCATCCATTCAACCTGTCAGTCCTGGCAACGCCACCGATCTCACACTGACTCGTGTTGGGAGCCGGGGCCGGCGGAGCCCCGGTGCCACCGCTGAGAGCAGAGGTCAGAGGTCAGAGGTCAGAGGTTCGGCCCCCGTGGAGCCGAGAGTTCATGTTCGTCCTTTAGCTTTTCATGCGTTCCACCTCTGGTCCTGTATTTGTGTGACTTTTGTGTAGAAATTGTACGTGTGTGTGGTTTTTTGCCGTCATCAGGCTCGGTGACATCGGTCACGTGGCTAAACTCAGTGTGACGTGGGACGAGGCTGGAGCTGGTGTGTCCGGGTTTAAACCAGTTGTCATGGTAACCGTATCATTTAGAAATAAAACATCTAACGTGTGTATTTCTATTGTCAGTTACACTGCAAAATTACCCGGTCTCAAATTTAACTAAAAACAACTTTTCTTTCATCTAATAATTCAAACAATTGGAATTTGCCAATTTTTTCACCATGAACACACCTTGTTCCATGGTTTGTATATACAGAATATATATATATATATATATATATATACACTGTCTTGGTAACTGTATAATATGTAGGTTAAAGCAAAGATCCAGTGTGTGTACTTATATAGTATAATATACTATATAGTATAAGTTACACTGTAAAAACAATACCAGTTTTAACCAATAAGTGTCTTTACTGTCATCAAATAAACAAATTTAATGGTTGGAATTTGTTTAATTTTAACTTTATTGGACTGTTCATGATTGTTATTTGGGTGTGAACAGAACCAACAACTAAGATGAACATGGGTTTCGCTCCACTTCCACTACACTAATGAATATGCATGTTAAACTGAGGCCTTATGAACTACAGAGACGCTTACACTCTATGTCCGGGTTACGTATCCAGGAGCTAATCTCCGTATAATGAATTTGCCAAAGGTTTTTCTTTTTTTTTCCGTGCTGACCTTCATGGCTGACTGAGGAGCAGCAGCCACTTAGAAAAACCCAGTGAGAGCTGTGACGTCCTCTGGGAGCCCGGCACTGAGACTCCGTCCGGACAATGTGAAGCTTTCAGATCAAACTGTCACTGGTAAAGTCACAAGTGTTGAAACTGGGAATGTGGCTCTTACCAGGAGGACCCAGATCCCCACACTCTGTGGAATCAGGGGAATCACAGTCTACTACCGAGTGTCTGTTTTACGTCATTTGCACCTGTTTGGATTCTCCCCTGTTTTAACAGATTGTGGATAATGAATCACATGCACAGGAATCTGAGATGAGTTAACTTCACATTAGTTCTGCGTCTCTCTCTCTCTCTCTCTCTCTGCTCTCCCACTGCTGTGCAGCCACTGCACTTCACTGCTGAAACAATAGAGTTAAGTGTGTGGGAGGGAAGCTGAGCGAGAGAGAAAGAGATGAGCCTCGTCCAAAAATCACCGTGAGACGCCCACATCCGCCCGACAGCAACCTGCAGTGGGTCCGTGGTAGTAAATGTATTTAAATAAAACTAACGACAGGGAGTTCTCCAGTAACACGAGTACTTTTATATCTGAGTTTGTCTTTTGGTTTCCCTCCTGTCATAATAAAACTTATACCCACATATAACACATAACATTTTTATATACCGTCTTTATTCTATCTTTTTAAACCATCCCTGCCTATACACTTACAACAGTCTTTGAACATATATGTTTTTTTAAATATCTACTTATACGTAAAGCATGAATACAGTATTATGCAGTTTATACATCCTTGTACACTTATTTAACTTTGTTCTATTTTAATCTATTTATACTTTCACTCCTGTGACCTCATCAACCAGCTGCTTTGTCGTTTCATCTCATCTTATCTCATGTGTGCAGCTCCTACAGTCAGTTTATTCTACAGTTATTCATTGAGGTTGCTCCTTCGATACCGATAAACACAATATTTAGATCAGTTGTGTATATAAATGTATATTTTAAGTATACTTTAGTACTAATTGACAAGTTAAACGCCTTAATTCAGAGTATTACTTCAGTAAAAGTACAAAAGTTAGCATTTATTGGACTTTTATTACTGAGGCATTGATTTTAATTCAACTTCTTTACTTATCAAGAAGAATGAAGAATGTTTTGTGTCTTCAGTTAAAGTACAAAAGTATGGTTATCAAAATTAACATTGCACGTATATACAGTAGATACAGTTAAGCAGCATATTCATGCAAATTCTACCTTCTTTACTCATTAAGAAGAGTTTGACTTCATATCTTAGGAGATGATGGTGTTATTCAATGTATTTAAAGCAGCCACAGACATTACATGTATCGGAGCCTTTAAAGTGAGAGAAGCATCAAATTGAAGTGTACGAGTACAAATACCTCAGATTTCAGTAAATGTACCAAGTTGCATGTCAGCAGTGAGTTACTCTTTATAATGAATTCATAAAGAAGCCTGTTCGTGCAGCATATTACATAATATCACTTTTATTACCAAGGAAGCATGAAGATAATATTATTAATTCTCCAAAGATATCAAATACCAACTGTAACTGCATATTCTGGAGTCACATATGTGAAGTATTTACATTTATCATAGTTTCAGAATCAGCACAGAGAGAGAGGGGGGTGAGGGAGAGAGACTTTAGCTTGGGATGGAGAGAGAGAGAGAGAGAGAGAGAGAGAGGATGCTTACCTGCAGAAAATGAATAAATGTGTCCAGGAGCAGAAACGACTCCTCATCAGCTCCTTCACGTCTCTTCACATCTTCACATCACTGACAACAGCAGCAACAACATCACTACATCCAGTCTGCAGGTCCTCTCTCTCTCTCTCTCTCTCTCTCTCTCTCTCCCGGGACTTGGCCCACCTCCTCAGAATAGCGTTTCGTTAAACTCCCGGTGATACCCGAGGTTTTACCCCCGCACGACGAGCCACACTGCAGCGGAGCATCCCTCGTCCTCACCCCTCCTCCTCCTCCTCATCATCCTCTTCATCATCATCATCATCATCATCACTGTCACCATCCAACCCGTGCAGCTCTATTCCTGTTCTCCCTCTATTCCTCTGTCCGTAGCATCACTAGCTGCTCCTCCTCCTCCTCCTCCTCCTCGTCCTCCTCCTCCTCCTCCTCTCTGCACCGTGTCTCTCTCGGCTCTGCAGCCCGGTGATAAGTGTGTCATGCCCGGTGAAGAGAGAGACGCGTCCTCCAGGACGATGGGACAGGCAGTGAGAGGATGACTCAAAGAAAACCAACAGGAGCCTATAGTGAATAATCAGAGAGAGAATAATAATAATAATAATAATAATAATAATAATAATAATAATAATAAATGTGTATATTTAGATTTTTTTTATTTATATCTTTGCACTTATTTGATCCTGTTTTAAGGACGGGTGTGACTCAGGAGGTAGAGTGGGTCGACCTCCAACCACAGAGCCGGCAGTTCAACTCCAGTCTTTCCCATTCCGCCTGCCGAAGTGTCCTTGGGCAACATACTCGACCTTAAACTGCCCCTGACGACTGTGTGTGAGTGATGTGTGACAGAGGGAGTCATGCACAGAGATGCAGGGCGTGAATGGACTGCAGAGTTCAGACCATTTCCTCTTTTACTCTGAAGCTTCTTCCCTCGTGTGTCTCTCTTACTTCCTGTGTTTGTACCTGAGTTCAATGATCTGCACCTGCTCCTGATGTGTCTCACCTGGGTTCAATGATCCTGCTTCTTCGTTCAGTCCCAGTGCTCCTCACCCCTCCGTCACTTTGTCTGGTAAATTCCTCTGGATTGTCTTTGTGCTTCAGTTTTGTGCATTTGCTGTTTTGTCCTCGTGATTTAGTTTGTTCTTTCTGTATTTGTTCAAACTTTATGGCAACATCAGGAGCAATGAAAAGGTCCATGTAAGAGATGTTGATGGAGAGAACTTGAGTTTCCTGACCTGCAGAGATTCAGACCTGATCACTAGAGAGAAACGTCTGACCTCATCCGAGTGGGAGAGAATCCAAATCCCAAGTTTCCCTTCAAGCTGGAGGCTCTTACAGCAGCTTATTAATGTCAAAGTTTATCCCGAGCCGAGGTTTTAATCATAATAAATGAAAATATAGACATAGAAATTAAATAAATAACATATCAAAAATCCCTCCATGCTAAAGAAATCCTGAGAAACACCTTTATTTCCTCTTCAGACTGGAAACCAGGTAACATGCCTTTGACCACCATGTTGATCTATAATACTTACGATTCACATTTTATTATTTTTACAGTCAAAAATGCACAAAGCAGAGTTCATTTAAAATAATTCCTACAGTCAGATACATATTGTTAATGCAGTGTGTATTTTCTGCTCTGAACCACAGGGTGGCGACAGAGCACCGCCTGGTGTCAGTTGAGCTGTTTTCTTCTTTGTTGGTTCACAAATGATCCATCGTCTCGTCAGTGATGAATCTGATGCTGGTGGAAATTTAACCTGAAGCCAAAACCACAAACCGGCAAAATGTCTGTTCAGCAGCGACATTTCTTTATTTTCTGTTTGTTTGATTAATTGATGAATTAACAATTTAAATAAATTCAGGTATATTTAACATATATAATCATCTTTATGTTTAAATGCATGTTAATTTTGCCTCGTTTCAAGGAGCCGTCTGTAAAAATGCCCCACAGATCAAACAATAGATGAAGGAACTGATTTGTATTCTTGCAGAGTCGTGAGTGTAAATACATGGTTTTTTACAGAACAGATTTGAATTGAAATCCATGAACGTCCCAGACGGATCGAGGCTCTTTAACTGGACAATGTGAACATGCATTCAACTCTTTTCCTTTGCAGCACAAAGCGAACAGGGGCCAACACACAGAATGAGAGGATGGGGAAAGGGGATATCCTCCTCCGCACAATGTTGTGCTGTTGTCACACTGGCAGCCATTGTTAGAATCCTCCTTTGTGTTTATATTTCACTATAGTTTTTTCATCCAGGGATAATTCAGAATACAAACCTCGTCTCTGAGCTGATTAGTTGCAGAACATTCCTGGTCCCTGTTTTGTTTTCTGTCCCAGACATGATGTGGTCTCTCTCTCTCTCTCTCTCTCTCTCTCTCTCTCTCTCTCTCTCTCTCCTGGTCTCGTTCAGGCAGACGCTGAGTGAGACACGGGGGCCGAGGCCTCGTCTCCATCTGCCGCCGCTGCTGCTTCTGCAGTGGTCGTTTTGAACTTGTTTGTTTGTCGACGTGTCGGTGGCGTGTTTGATGCAGCTTCACGTTTTTTGATGGTTGACTGCCGTGCGTCTCAAACCCAGGAATGAGCGCCGGGCCTGTTTCCAGCAGAGGCATCCATACGGGAGGGGTTCTGGTACGTCTGAGTAATCCTGCTCCGCTGTGCCTCACAAGTCGGGGAGTCAAACCCCTGCATCTGGCAATGCCACATTCTACCCACTTAGCTACACGCCACAGCTTTATTCCTGCCGCAGACAAAGACACGAGCACATCTACTTCACACGCCAACAGAGGACATGGAACAAAAGACACAAAATCCCGACACACATCACGAGCACCGTGTGTACGTCATGAGGCCAGAGGCTGTGTGAGTCCCTCTGTGTTCAGTCGCTACATGATTGTGTTGCACCGCAGTGAAATATTGGTTGAGACAACCCGAAGAAAACAGTTTTCTCCTCCTGCAACAACAATGGGGACAGACTTTTTATTCATGAGATTAGATGTCGCCAGATGTTTCACATAGAAAACACGAGTTTTAACGACGGAGGAACATTCCTCATGTGGAAAAGAAAGGAGGAATACTTTGCTGACTCGTGATCTTACATAATCCCAAATTTTCCCAATAATCAAACACAGAGAAAGTCCCAAGTTTCATAACCGTCTCTGCTGAAACTTCCAGGGAAAATGACGCATGATGAAGGGAAAACACGTCGCTCTCCTCCCACTGTTTGTATTTGTCTCGTAATGAAATGTCCATAAAACAGCTGTAGGTTTTATATTTCACCCTCTTTGTGTCTCATTTCCTCCTTAAAAGAAAGCACTTTATACATTTTACTGAGCAACAGCGCCCCCTGCAGTCAGACATGTTGATTCATTCTGTTGAACCAGCAGCTGTAATATTGAATTTTAACAGTTTCCTGCTGAATATTGGAGATAAACTCTGGTTTTTAATAACTTCTGAGTGTTTTTAACTGATCTCAGTTCAGCTTCAGTCTTCAACTCGAACCCACTCACAGAGAACAGACGCTCAGGGGATGAAGGTTTTGAATTTGTTGTTTTCACCTAAGAGTTGCAAAGTGTTGCTATAAATGGTAAAGTTCAAGGTGATGAACTCTTTTCTTTTATTTCTCCCAGAATCTTTGCAAATCTGGGTAAAATTAATTTTTGCCTAAATATTTGAGTGTCTGCGAGGTCACAAACGATGAAGGTGCATGAATTGATTTCTTCTCTCACATGTTTTAATGTGTTTCTGTCTTCCAGGGTTATGTTTCACAGCGACAGATTCACGTTCCTTCACTCCAACAACACACAGAGCTTGAATTTATCACACATTTTTAACCATCACAGTATAAATTGGTGATGTATGACGATACGAGGTGAATTTTCATTGGACGACACGAAGCTGCTGAGGGCACATTTCTGCAGAAAGTCACGTTCGCACCAGGTAACGAGGCAGCAAATGAGAATGTAAAAAACCTGCACGTATCAAATATTTGTGCGTGAAATCGTGTGATGTGTGTGTGTAATACCGACCGCTCGCTCTCACATGTTTCGGTGCCGTTTTTCACGCTAACTGCTTGTGACAGGACGCAGAATATTCTCTAAGTGGATTACACGCTGCAGTCATGTAAACAGCTCCTCAGATCCACTCCTCTTACATGTAAACACACACGCAAGAAGCCCACTTCAAAATTCAGACTGTCTTTGATCAGGCTTCAAAGGATTACCCATCCGCGGTCCCCATGTAATTGTATTCAAGGATAAAGCACGCCTCGCTTCAATAGTCTGGTTTTGTAGTTTGACCGGAACGCGATGTTTTGCACGTTGCCGCCAGCCGGTCCCGTCCCGTCCTCCAACCGCAAGTAGACCAAAGTTGAGTCGAGGCCGAGGGAGGAGTGAGAAGGAGGATTTCCACGAGATGGAAGTTCACCTCTCATCTCCTCCTCGTCTCTCCATCGTCCTCTTTTTTTTTTTTCATCCTTTCAGTCTCTGTCCTTCCTGCAGACATCCGTCACATCTTGCAGCCGTCCTCCTCGCTTTAATAAGTGATGATAGATGATTCGGTGACTGCACAGCTCACTGAAAGCTTTTTAACATCGTCCTTATTTCTTATTAGGTGGTTAGAGAGAGAGAGAGCTGTCATATAAGAAATAAGAGGACGTGAGGAACCACATCACTGAGTCCTGCGGTCGCACTGGTCTGGAGGAAATGGATGTTAACGTCTGGATGAGGACGGGAGTAAAATAAAAATCTCTCCCTTTCAAAGCATCACTTTCTCAATCATCCACCAGAGCGTAGTTCAACGTGGTCCGAGAGCATCTGTTGGGTCGAGGGTTGAAAGACGATGACCTCTGACCTGTGGACTGAAACAGGAAATGGAGTTCCTCTGGCGATCAGGCTCCATTAGAAGTGACCTGTTGTACTGAACTGTATCGTGACAGAATGTTTAGACTTCTCACGAAGTTTCCATTTCATAAATCTGCCGACCTGATCATGTTTTGTCTCGTGAAGCCTTCAGGCCGTTATCATGAACCTCAGAGGAGAACCCCCTCAAATCTGTCATTCCTTCTGCTGTCAGGCTACTAAACTCAGACGGTAATTTAAATGACATCTTTTATGACTCTGCCTTTTACATGATAACACGTGTAACAAATTATTTAGCTAACTATTGTCTTTTTGTTGCTATTTATTTTACTTTGTTAATCTTTATCTTGATGTCCTTTTGTTGGTTAACCTGTGTTTTTGACACGTATCATATTGGATGTTGTTTGTGTGATTGTAAGCTGCGAATGAATTGTCCTCCTTGGGATCAATAAAGTTGTCTGACTCTGAATCTGAAGAAAATTGAATACAGTTAATTGTTTAAATTGTGTGTCTGTGTGTTTGTTTTGTGTGTGTGTGTGTGTACGTGAACCAGCTTTGTAACATGACGGATTCTGATTGCAACTTTTAGTATATGTCATAAATCACAGCTTCTCCATGTCAGTGGATGGGACACGGACCAAACTAACGTGTCAAAGTACACATCAAATAAAGACGGATGGTTTCTGTCATTTCAGGTCGTTCTCCTATCGCACTGATGCAACTTCAAGTATCAGATCAATTTAGTTTTCATTTACTTATCTATAAAAGTGAATGATTGACACCTGGGACTGACTCGTGATTGGTCATCACCACGTTACCGCGGCGACACCCCTTGATCACCACTGCTGAGTCCGGCTTCAAATACGCACGATGGCGGCGTTCGGATTCTGGGTATTTTGGCTTAATTTCTGTGGGAGGAAGTTGAGTCTTTATTTACAATCTATGATTCATACGCTTGAAGCCACTTTGACTCTCCGATAACAGAAGTAGAAGTGAAACCTCAATCTGTCGCCCTGTTTTGTGAAAGCTCTGATAAACCTGTGATTTCGTCAGTCAGGCATCAGGACTGAGGGAAACTCGGTTCAGCCTGAAGCTGTTTGAGTCGCCTGCTCCCGTGTTGAAGCCTCATCTGTGAACCAGGTCAAAATCACAAAATCCGTTAGTGTCGTCCCAGTGAAAAAATCTGCCGTGAAAAACTGACTGACTCTGTCGTTTTCTCTCTCTCTCTACATCTTTCTACATCTTTCTACTCCCTCGTTTTTTCATGTTTCTCATATGGACACAATCACACGTTCGGAGATCTGACCCCTCGACCATCCCGGCCCCTTACAATAATAAAACTGCACGCGCCTGCGGTGGATTTTACACTTGGGTTGAACCACAGTGGAGATCACGTGTGATGTCAGAGATCAAGGTGGTGGAGATCAGAGCGCTCCATTGGACACGTTGGATCGTTTTACACAGAGAAACAGAGCTGATCTTCACCACATGGAATCTGAGCTGCAGAGAACAGTGACTGTATAAAAAGTGACAGGTAACGTGCACGCTCTTTTGTTTCTCAGATAACTGTCAACACTCAAACTTTACATTTATGGTCTGTTAGTGAAAATCTGCTGCAAATCATGTCCTGACCCGAGCTGGGTTTGGTTTTATCAGGAAATTCCACCTTCTCGTTTTTTTTTTCCAAATCGGCCTGAGGGATGATTTTGTCATTAAAAACACATGATGTCATTTTTTCCTCAAACAAATTTAAAACCCAAATTCCCCCAAAATGGATCCATAACTCTGACATATGTATGTTTTGGCATATTAATATCTGTGCAGTGTTTTCATTTGCTCTCGCTCACTTTTTTATTTTGAGTTGTACCCATTAGATTTACAGAATTTTACAGATTTACAATTTTCTTATATCCATTAAATCTATAAAATGGCATTATCAACTTAAAGTCTTTGCTCCAACTCGCTTTATTAAGTTTATTGTGTCTTAAGAGTTGTATGAATGTGTGCATTTGATTTTATTGTGGAATAAACCTGCACTAGAAAAGTTTGCATCACTTAATGAAGTTTGTTTAACACAAAATAAAGAAACATTTGATATTGATAAATAATCAGTTTACATTCGGGAGTAAAAGGGGAAACAAACCTGTTGCTCGTCATTTTCAACCTTGTGAAATGAGTCGTATATAATTATTATTTTATTGGTCGGTCACAGGACTTGAAAACACCAATCACAGGACGAGGAAACATATTCAAGTGTTTATTTTTATTCTTCACTTACAAAAATGTCAGGTAATAAAAAGTCGTCGTTATACACCATAAAAACAATATAAAAACATTGTGTTCACCATCCGAAAAAAAGAATTACAGTATTTTTTTGAAGGAATAAAGGCACATGTTGCTCCTCTGAATACCCTCAGTCTATTTACACAAGCAAGATCTATGTGGGTCTTATTTTTATTGGTTTGATGCTTATTTGTGTGTATGTACATGGGTTCAACTGCAAGCACACACACACACACACACAGACACACACACACAAGTGGACACAAACAGAAAATCACGTTGTCCATCACACACTATTCCCTCTGTGGTTTGAAGAAAATGAACCTTTTAAAAAAAAAACTTTTTACAGCAATAAAGAGAATCTAGCAAGTTTAACTTCTTCTAGATAAAGTAAAAGAAACAAGGTGAGACCAGGCACAGTTTTCATATATAGATATGTACATTTCACTCAAAGTATACGCTTCCTTAACAACACACGGGGTACACAGATGAAAGTACAATGAACTCTGTAAAGATCTGTATTTTAACAGTATATCGTCTCATGTGACACGTTTTCTTTTCTTGACATGAAGGTGAAGTTTTTACTTTTTTTTTTTCCTGGAGCCTCAACCTGAGAGATTTATTCTTTATTTTTAATGTCTGAATTCAACGTGATGGAGGAAACGAAGACTCTCACACAACAAGTAATGGTAAAGAAATTCAAAATGACTCTAAATATGGCACTTTTTTTAGGATAATAAACAACGAAACTTGACAAAACGAAGTGATCAGTGACGTTTTGACGTGTCGACATTGTAGAGAATCAAATAACATAAATAACTCGACAAATTTAAATGGAAGCCTGAAATAAATGTATTTTACATATTGAGCTGAAAATGTCTTATTTTACATTTCCAGACAATATGTTTATGTCGTTATGTTGCTGGAATTTTGAGCCACAATAACAAATGTGACACTTTTGAATAATGTATTAAAATGACTCGGAAACAGAATATTGTGAGTTCTTACAGTTTTGTAACCGACCTTAAAAACTGTGGAACAGACTGGTGTGTTTTCACATTAATACAAAAACACAGAGGAAAATATAAAAAGTACATGTGAGGATGTGGAAATTGTGTAATTAGTGATCAATGATTGCATCTAATAATAAGTATGAAAGAGGAAAACGCTGGCAAATGACACATCAGCCTCAGATTGGTTCACCCTCAGCTCACCTCACACTTATTGCTGCTTGGAGAGACGATAATTGGGCATCGCTATCTGCTGCAGGCGGCTGATTGTTTTCTTCACATATCCATTATTATTATAAAAAAAAAGAAAAAGTGATAATACACGAACACAAAAAGCAAAGTTAATACTGTCTCCTCGAGAACCACGAGTCTGAAATGAAAAGTATTTTTCTCAAATTCTGAGTCTATTCTCTTTTTCTTTGATTCAAAGGCAGAAGCCAGAAAAAGTAAATCACTGTTTGTTCAGTAAACGGAGACGTGACTTTTAAAACCAGCTAAAAAAAAACATCAATGTTTTGGAAAATGTCTTCCGCAGCAATAACAGCTGTAATAAATACATCGTTCTCAAAAGAAACTTTATAGAAACATAACAAAGAGTAAAAGTTCTTTGGAGTTTAAAACAATAAATTTCTTTTGATGACACTTTTCGGTAAATCTGAAAACTCAGCTGAATAATGGATATTGATTTCGGATGTTGCCGTGGTAACAGGATGTCGCGACGTCTCTGCGCCGAGGAGTTTTCTGCTCAGCTGGAAAACTCATCGCCGCTCGACATTGTTCTCTTCATCTTCCTCACCCTCATCCCAGGTTTCTCCTTTTTCCGCTCCAAGGCTGAGGCTGTTTCCCAAACAGGAAGTGAGCACAATGTGTCGCCTCGGGAGAGAGATAACGCGGACAGGAAGGGGCGGGCACAGCCCACCCCCAGATGGACAGGAAGCTGAGACCACTGTTTGGTTTAGCTGATTAAAGGGCGGTGGGGGGGAGTCGGTGATGCAAACAACGAGAGAGCAGGAGAAGGAGCGAGAGCGAGGCGGAGGAATCAGGCTGCTCTCAGTAAATATATATGTGAAGCCAACAGGAAAGCATTGACAGGGCTTCCAGCTATTGTGTGCAGCGTTTATCAGATGGCATTCCGAGCAGGCCGGAGTTTTAAAGAAACAAGTTCGAGTCCAAGCACAACAGAATAAACAGGAGGACAAATAAACTTTGAATAAAACAAACAAAGACTGTCATGAAGACGCGTGGTGATGGAGTTTTCACCAGAGGACACAAGAAGGAATTCAAATATTGCTTCGACAATCAGATCTTAATGGGCACAATTTTACAATCGGGCAAACTGACATTAAAGTTGTTGATTTTTCTGTGTAATTGCTCCTGAAACCATCAATAATCTCCTGGATGGACGCTGAACCTTCTCCTCTCAGAGCGCCAGAGATCATTTCAGGGAAATTAAGCGGCCCCGTGTAAAAAGGAACCTGAGGTTAGGTTCCTAACATCGAAACTAACCGGACCAAAATGAAATCTTTGACATTTTAGATAATAAAGAAGATAATTATTAATTACACAACAAGTTATTGTTTGTTTTTGAGAAGTAATTCACAATGGGGACGTCACAATAGCCCCAAGGAGTTATTTACTCTTCCAGATGGAAAAATAATCGTACTCGCAACTACTGTACGTGTAAATTCAGAATGTAAAACTCACTAATCAGCCCAATATGATAAACCATGAATCCTTTTGTTTGCCGTATTGTGAGAAAACACCAACTACAGACAATAAATATCTCCGTGCAAGTAAAAGGATCCAAGTCTGGTTCATGCAGAACCAGTCCACTGATTTTTGTTCCAGATTCGGATGAGAAACAGTAATTTTGGATCTGAGACCAGTCAGTAGCCAAAAGGGATGAGAGGTTAAAGTTATTCGAGCCACCTCAGCTGCCCAACTAGCTGCTTTAGCCACTCTGCGTTTCCGGAGTTGTCTGAATGACTTTTTGTTCTCGTTGGCCTCAGAGATTTGGAGCTTTCATCTCAACAATAACTGTGATGATGGGTTCTGTCAAATAAAAGCTGGGAACGCGCTGTAATTCTGTCTGAGCGGCGATCCCGTCATTTCCTCTCTGTCTGTCTGTCGGTGCATTGTTCTCTTCTTCTCACAGCAGAAAATTACTCCTCAGTTATATCAGACGCTTGGTTTCAGAAAACACAAAAAGGGAAAGAGATTTTTTAAGGTGACAACTTTGAATAAAATTAAAAAATAACAAAAAAAACTGGAACTCGTTCATTCTTGCCAAACGGCTTGTGTCATGTTAAACGAGACGTATTTAGGTTTATAATTTTAATTTGTATTATTGCTGTAAAAGGTTTACAAACTGTCCATCGCTGCAGCTCCTCTTTTCAGCCTCTGTCTGAAACTCTTGGTTTTAGCTCCTGTCTCTTTAAGGCCCCCTACTGGTAGACCCAGTCTGCTCTGATTGGCCAGCTGGCCCACGTTGCTGTGATTGGTCCATCGCTTTCAGTGCATGTAGGAAATTACCTGGCTGTGTTAGGGGGCGTGTCAGATTAGCTGCTCTTGTTTTAACTTTGCAGAACTTTGACATTTACAAAAAAACGTATATAACACACTCGAGGAGAGAAAAACTGAAAAAGCATAATGTGTCTCCTTTGAGAAAACAACCTTCTGCACATCATAGGCTTATGAACAGTGAAAGCTTTTCACAGTTAAACCTCCCGTACAGATTTTAGTACGTCTCGCTGTGATCAAACATCACCTCAAAATAAAACTAAACTAAACTCAAGCGACGATATTTACAAATCAAATTCTCCACCTCAGATCAAACGTAAAATCACCTTGTTCTCACTTTGTTCGTGGCCCATTTTTCAGATATAAAAAAAAAAACTTCAATGTTTAAAGAGAAAACAGACAAAAAGAAATAAGGAGAACTTGAGCTTTGACATGCACCATTCTGCATCCCCAGTAAGACGGAAATAAACTGAAAACTGTCGTCTATGTAGTTGTATGTAATTCTGTATATTCCTACACTAAGAGATATTGGTAGTTGTGTATGTAGATGAATATAAGTGCATAGAAACTGACCTTTCACATGTAGGAGAGATGAGAAAAGGGGGATGCAAAATGGTGCTGTGAATATGAACAACATTGCTGACCCGATGAGAACATGAATTACCCACGATCAACCATGACGGCTGCGATGAAATAAAACACATCTTCATGTTTCTGAACAACAGATCCTCTCTGAAAATCTGTGGAGATGATTCGATGTCACTTTCTCCAACAGCTTCTTGTCTTGGTGCAAATTTAAACATCTTTCCCGACGCCTCCTTCCAACATCCCTTGAGCAATGAGACATTCCCAAAAACCTTGGATCAGCTCCCTTGACTAACTGATTCAGTGAATTACACTCGACGACAAAAGTTAGTTGCAGTTGCTCTGGAAACGAGAGAGCGCCCGGATTCTAGAAGCCGGAGGCGTCTTCAGGGACGTCTGCAGACCGAAGCTCCTCCCCCAGGAACAAAGTGGACAGCATGAAAGTGTGGTTCTGTATGTGTGTGTGTGTGTGTGTGACTAAATGTTGCATCGAGTGTGTGTATTTTTATGGCCGTCTTGCACATGTGTGTGTTTTGGCATCGTGGACGCTCGTTAGCAGACATGGTCCATCAGTACTGATGGTAATAGTCGGGCTCGTCCACTCCGTACAGCTCCGCCAGGGTCCTGAACCTCGGCCCCCAGTCGTTCAGGAAGTCGTACTCCAAGTTCGAGCCAGTGGAGGAGCTCTGCAGGGAGCTGAGGCTGCCGGCCAAAGACTCGGGTCCCTCGTAGCCGTAGATGTGCAGGGTGTCGAAGGGGAAGCCGTCTCGGTCGTGGTCCGCCTCGCCCTTCTTCGACTCGATCATCGCGGCCATGTCGCCCTTGCATGCGGTGGGGTGAGGGGCCTTCTGCACCATGGCGTAGAGGGAGGGGTGGGGGAGGCGGTCGGCGTGGCGGAGCAGCGAGCCGTCCTGGCAGGCGGAGCTGAGGATCGAGACGTCGTAGCTGAAAGAGAAGAGAATTATACACGTTAACGAAGTGAGAGCCGGAGGTTTGTTTGTTTGTAAGCAAGTTTACGAGAAAACAACAAAACCGATTTCCACGGAACTTAAATTAAATATCAATGAGTGTGTGAAGTCGTGAAGATTGAATTTAATGGGACTGTTTTTAATTTAAATACATAAAACAATATAGGACGATAAACCCTGAAAAACAGTGACAAGAGGGAATAAACTTTTTAAATAGGATTTAACAACATAATATTTAGTTTTATTTCACAAACAGAACGGAAGATGTTTTCTCAAACACAGAAAAAACCCTCAGTCTCCAAATATCAATACAAATTAATTCACTGCTCTTTCCCCTGCAAAGTGTTTTTCTTTTTCACCCAAGTCGTCAGCGCGTCCTTCACACAGCATATGGTGCTGCTCATATGCAACGTCTATAGGATTATGAATGGTTTTCATAGTATTTAAAAATAGATGGATTAGATTCAGATTAGATTAAAGTTTAATGATTTCTGTTGGGTAAACTGGGTCAGCAAATTGAAGGATACAGAAAAGAGGATAAATATTGCAGACGGGGAGAATTAATACAGTGAATGACTTTCTAGTTAAGTGTCAAAGCTGAACATATCGACAGAGAGGAAATGTAACAAGAAAGGAATGGAAATGAATAAGAAATGAATATATTTGTAGTATTCAAACTTTAAATATGACTACACAGTTGAATGCAACACAATCGGAAATACACGGAAATATTCATGAGGAGTATTTACAGCTCTGATGGTTTCTTGTTGTGTGTTTTATGATTCTTCCTTTAGTTCTCGCTGATGTCGAGAAAGTTTTACACGTTACAAACGACAGCGAGGAAGCAGCAGTGTTCGTTTTCCGTCGACTTACCCGTTGGTGTCCATCTCGCCTCCTCCCTCCTCGTCGTACGTGACCAGCTGCTCGTGGATCTCGCCGCTGTTCTTAATACTGGCCAGAGAATCCTTCTGGTAGCGTTTCCTCATCCCGAACAGGATCACGATGACTGAAAAACACAGCAGAGGAAATATAATACGATGTAATTGAAATATATAAGTATAAATAAGTGTGGATACTCTTTGACGGCAAAGCCAAAATGTCGTCTGGACCTTAAACACAACAAAACCTATCACAAATTTCACCTAAGTTCAACAAAGCCACGCTGTGATTTGTGTTCTGGGCTCCGAGATTGGAAACAGGGTGATATGTTGATGTGGTGTTGAATTTATTTACTTATTTCATCCAGAAATTATTATGAGTATGAGGCAGTGATTGACAGCCAGTGCAGCCAATTCATAATCCACTGGAAAAGACAGTGAAGTTTGCAAAAGGCCTTCTAGGAAAACCACAACTGTAGAAACAAGAAGACGAAGAAAAGCAACTCATGTATTCAGGCCATATATAAAAGATGTAAAATCCACCCTGCAAACAGGCCTCATCTGCTGAAGAAAATTAGAAAAAAACGAATTGATAAAAATTGAGGACATCCCCAGAAGAACACAAACACACACCAACAGTTCCACGAATTTAGAAAAACATGAGAGAAAATTAGGCCAGAAAAACCCGAACCAGAATAAGGATGGGGGCAGGAAACAAGGGAGGAAAGTGGAGCAGCAACAAGAGACGAGAAAACACAGCGAGGATTGTGGGGAAAATGAGAAACGGATGGTTTAAGGTGTCTGAGACGTTTCGCCCCGAGCATCAAACCCACAAATGAATCTACTCAGCCAGAAGACAGAGAGAGAGAGAGAGGGGGGGGAGCACGAGAGAGAGGAAGAAAGATTCAGTAAATACTGGAGGGGAAGTGGAAATGAGAAAACAAGGTGGAGGGGGCTGAGACAGAAAGAATGAAAGGAAGGTCGGACCTGGCAGCTGACAAAGACATAAACAGAGGGAGAGAGAAAATGGGATGAAGACAGGAGGGGGAAACAGAGGAGAGGAAGTAAGAGAGTAAAGACAGCGATTAAACAGATGACAAACACGTCCAACACCTTGAAGGATTTACGCCTCAACGGGAGCGAAGATGGAAGGAGCAGCACAGAGTCCACAGAAGAAGGAAGCAGATCAGGATGGATGGAAGGGTCAGCAGCCACCGTCACTTCCTACCAACACTCCACTTCGCTCTTTAACCCAAAACAGGAGAACGCGAGACGCAGCATACTTCCGCCAAAGCTAAAACCCAATCTCCTAATGTTGAAAACGAGATTCATTCTCATTTTCTCACAATTCACACAACCCGTCGTCTTCAGGGATGTTTTGATCTGTGCTTGATTTGTATATATGTTCGTAATTTGGGTTTTTAATATCTTTTAACACATTTTTTCAAACGTAGCCAACAACTTTCTACTAATTGTGTTCAAGCTGCATGATAAATGATTTCAATACGTATATTTTTTATTTCCTAATTGTTGATAAAGGCAGCAGATCAGGAGATAGAGTCCAGACTTGTTTAACATATTGCAGCGACTTCACCAAAGATGTTTTTTTAACTTGACTTTCAGAATGCAACACATATTGAAAGTACTGAGTTCATAAAGTGAAAATATGGGCAACAGCTATAGACTTGGATTTAGAGCCACAGCGTGTTCCAACCCATGACTGTTGTTTTATGACATAATTTGTGCAGGACAGGGAAAGAAAAGAAGGGAAATCACGACTTGGGCTGGAGAGAAGCGTGCAACTGCTTTTAAAATGTTTAAAATAATACTAATTGGAATAACGCATAGTTGCCCTTTGACTCCAGATTATATGATTTCCAGTAAACTGAAACTGACTCGGTCGTTTTACTGCTCAACTACATCTGGGCCAGAAATATTAAAGCGTGTTTCAAGGTGAAACTGGGAAAATCCAGCCAGAAAAAGAGCTAACGAGATAGAAAATATAGACATTAAACCTGGTTCATGTTGAAATTTTGGAATGAAAATATTTCCTCTAAACTTTGTAGATAAGAAAGTGGGTTAGATCAACTTAAGTTTGTCCTGCTTGCGTTCTGCATTTGAGCTTTGGGGAGAAGGAATGAGGACGAGGAAGGAAAAGAGAAGGAGAAACAAATAAGGGGAGCAGCCAACGACTGATTGAGCGACAACGTGGAAGGAAATATAAAAAAGCCCGAGAAATCTGAGCTGAAGAAATCTATAAAGAAGACGGAGGAGGAGAGAAGGAAAGAGACGGAGGAGGAGAGGAGGAAAGAGACGGAGGAGGAGAGGAGGAAAGAGACGGAGGAGGAGAGGAGGAAAGAGACGGAGGAAGAGGAGAGAAGGAAAGAGACGGAGGAGGAGGAGAGGAGGAAAGAGACGGAGGAGGAGAGGAGGAAAGAGACGGAGGAGGAGGAGATGAGGAAAGAGACGGAGGAGGAGGAGAGGAGGAAAGAGACGGAGGAGGAGAGGAGGAAAGAGACGGAGGAGGAGGAGAGGAGGAAAGAGACGGAGGAGGAGGAGAGGAGGAAAGAGACGGAGGATACGTTTGACATTAGATGAGCCCCGAGCCTCAGTCCCGATATGAACCTCTCTCTCTCTCCCTCTCAGCGGACGGGCAGCATTAGCCATGCCTTTTAGTTGAGGGCGAGCGGGACTAATTTAAGTTTGCATGGGAAACCAACAGATTAATCTTTTACAACACATGCTCTGCAGTTTAATAAGCTCTGGAGATATCAGACTTATGGAGGAACGAAGGGGCAGGGGGGACGAAGCTCCATTTTCTTTGTAGAAAAACGACTGAGAAAAAAACTGTCTTTCGGTGCATCACACCCGACGCCTTGTGAGAAAATGCGTCTGTGAATGGGCAGCGCGGTGAATTGCTTTGGGCCCCGGCAGATAATGACAAGTGCATTAAATAGTTAATCTGGCCTGTGTTGGGGGCGTTTGATAAGGAGAAGGAGAGACAGAGAGAGGGAGGTGGAGAGAGAGAGAGAGAGGGAGACCCAGAGGGAGAGAGAAGGAGGAAGAGAGAGAGATGGAAGGAGGAAAAAGCGGAGGAGCGATAGCGGAGGAGTGTATTAATAGTTAATAGGTTGAGTGTTTGCTCGTGTTTGATAAGCAGACGGCACCTAAAGAGCTGATAAACGCTCCTCATTACCACTCCCATTCTTCTGCCGCCTTTCCCACAATCCTCCTCTTCGCCGCCTCCCTCCCTTTAACCTCCTTCTGTCTCTCAGCCGGTCTCATTCCACCTCACTTATCGGTCTCGCTCGCCTCCCGTCTGTCTGCCTGCTTCACCCCGTCTCCACCTCCCGTATCTTTGTCAAGTTTCTTTTTTATTTCTTTTCCCCGTCCGTCACTCCGCCTCCGTCCTTCTTTATCTTTGACTTCTTCTTCTCTTCCGCTACACTTCTCATCCCAGATCCCTCTTGTTTAGCCAACTATCTCCAGCGTGTGTGCTGCTCATCCGACGTGACAAGTGTCTCTTTTTCCCCCCCCAGAAAAAGAAGAAGAAGAAAAAGAGGAGCGGGGGGGGGGGCGAAGGTATCAAAGAGAATATTGAGCGCACAACCGCAGGCATTATTTTCACATCCGCCGCTGCATTATTCATAAAACCAACAACACCAGGAGCGGAGAAGTTCCCCACAAAACTCAAATCTTATTTATTGCAAAGCGAGCGTGCGCACGTCCTAATCACTCAGCGCCGGGCGCCTCGCATCTATCATTGATGCCGTCTTTGTGAATTCACCTCGGAGGATGAAAACTCTGTGGGTTCAAGAAAAAGTCTTTTGCACCTTTCTGTCAACAGTCGAGACCGAACAAGCGAAAAATCATCTGCAATCAGCTTCTTCTCCTCGAGATTTTCTTCTCTGCCCTGATTCAGAGTACAGACATTTCTCGAGTGCCCATACATTAATGTTTGGAAAACCCTAAACAAACCCGGAGCCACACAGGAAGTTCGGCATTTTATTCCCGCCCACGTGTTTGTATGTGATTCAGACGTGTTTACTTCCAACGGATTTCCTACTTGCAGCTGCGATAAACAGGAGATAATGTTTAAAAACAGTTTTTACAAGCAAATTAAAACCAAAATGTATTTTCTCTCATCTGTGAACACTGAAAAGGAGATTTTCCTCTATAAGGCAACAAAGAACCTTGAAAGATCCTGATCTGCACGACTATATGTCAGCTCATTTCATGAATTATGTATTAATGTGCAGAATAATCCTTTAATTATGTTATTTGCAGTTCTCTAAACCTGAATGTTTCAAGAATATTAAAATAACACTGAAAGCATAGGTGCAAAGATATTTGGGTATTTAGTGTACAAAAGAAATGATAATAACCCTTTTAAATTACCCACAATGCAACTCAACAACTAACATCTGACTGTATATAAAGATGGACGACACGCCAGCAACGCAAAAGTGAAGCCAAAGCCTCTTGATGGCCCCTGGTGGCTGTCTGCAGTATAGGTCATACACCTGCCTCCTCCGTGTCAGTGGATGGGACATAGACCATAACAAAAAAGTCAGAATACACTTATCACACTCATCTGTGTTCAACTGTTGCTGTTTCTGCTAAGTTTGGTTTTATTTGGTTTTTTTAATGATATAAAAACAGGTTGAAATATGATTGACGGTTGAGACAGACTCACTAATGCTCCTGTGTATCTTTCAGCCCTTGATACATTCATACTTGATGCGGCTCCATCCCGAGATTGCTTCTGCCCTAAATGCACAGGATTCGTATCAAAGCGTCCGTATCCAGAATCTGCTGCCATCTTTTTCTCTCTAACACCACACCTTCAATTATTTAATCGTTAAACTTGTTTAAAACCTTTCTGGTCCGACTACAACTCGAAGATCCTCAGCGAAAAAAGGGAAGGTAGAAGAGGAAGAAGTAGAAATGTACACGTACCCAGTATGGTGAGTATGCAGAGCAGGATGGCGATGAGGGCGTGGACACTCACTGACATCCGCCGAGCGCTGGCTTTGCACTGCGTGGGAATCCGTCTGGCGTCACAGCGGCACGACTGCATCGGACAACACGAGCAATCGATCAATCAATCAATCAAGTGCAATCATAAGATTTGAGTTTTACAGGAATACAACTTTTTGAATTCGTTGATGACGTGATTTGAATGTTTCGGACCTTGATGGCCAGTGTGGTGATGCTGGTCTGGATCGGTCGTCCTCCGTCGCTGACCCTCACGTCCACGTTGTAATCCTTGGGGTCATCCAGGCTGAACGGGCCTTGTTTCACCATGATGTCCGCTGTGTTATCTGTACAGATATATAAATACCCACGGTGAGTGTACAAAATATCACATCGCAAATGTACCTCTCCCTCGGGAGAAATCACTCTTATTTTTGTGACTCATCACCTCGGTTTACAGAAGCGTGTCTAAAGCTCACCTGCTCTAAAGTCTATTTATACAGCACCGTGCGCCACAGATGAAACAAGATACGCGACAGAGTCGTTACATAAAGACACAGATCGTTTGTGATTATCTGTCAGTTCGGTGCCTTTAGGATTTGAGTCATTTAGGATTACAGATAATGGCGGCAGCTTAAAAACCTGCAACAGTGGATCAGAGCGAGAGCAGGAACGTAAAGAGGGCAGAAACATGTCGAGCGGAGAAACCTGACCAACAATACAGTCATCACTCAGATCCCCGGCAGGAAGACGTTTCCTGCTGAGACGAAGGGCTCCACATTATCCCAACGCTGGAGGAATTTTGTGGAACACAATGGCAGGAAAAGACCCCTCAGAACACTTCAAGTTACTGAGACACTGAGAAACTCTCAGACAAAGAAACACCCTGGTTAAAGGACAAGTTTAAATACAAACAAAAATGTAGGTATTTGACATTTGCACAGACTGGACTTTGGATACAGGAGATCTGAGATGCAGTAGTTGGTGAGTTTGACATCGGTGCTGATTGAAGCTTTAGTTTGACCCAAATCCCAGTTGCAACTTTACTTTAGCTCCAATTTCTCACCTGCCTGATGAGTTGGATTTCCACTTTGCACCTTAGTCTGCACTTCACTTTACACCTTTACCACTTGACCTCCACCAGGGGGGTTGTGTTTTTACCTCTACCTTTTTTTTGTTTGTCAGCAGGTTAATGCAAAAACTACAGAACAGATTTCCACAAAACTTGAAGTTTGGGACATGGGCCAAGAAAGAACTCATTCGATTTTGGCGCATTCGTAATGAAGGCTCCAATGGATTCATCCCTCTCAGGGCCAATGTATCCCAGGATTCATTGTGCTTCGGTTAGGGTTAGGGGGTTTTACAAAGAGATAATGGCGGCGGCGGCCAGTGACGACACCAAAATGTCAGATGCGTACACTTTAAAATGTAATTACCAGGCTTCAAATCAAGTGAAAAGCTAATGGTTGCCAATGATGCAAACTTTTTCAGTGAGTCCATCTTCAGCTCCGTTGCTAGGCGACAGCGGTAAGACCGGGACAAGTTGGTGACAGCGAGCTCGTTAAGCTTGTTTCGTGAACAGGACAAAAAATGTCTGAAATCACGTATGAATCCAGCTTTTTGATTGGTCAGACACACCCACAGCTATTTTCCTGTAAACTGGTAAATCTGACCTCTTAATGGAAGAGTTCGGGTTTGACGCCCTCCACTGTATCATCTCGTTATTGTCTACATGACAACATGAAGGTGTGTGTGAGTGGGACGACACGACGAAGCCTTAACTAACTGAATAAATGATGAAAGCAGCTTCTGTCCTCTCTTCGTCTCGTCCCTCCTCTTCGTCTTCGTCTCCCGTTCCTTCTTCTGTTTGAATTCACCTCTTTCCCGTCTCCCTGTCCTTTCCTCACTTCTTTTGTTCCTTCCATCTCTCTGCTCACACTTCTCATTAGCCCTTTTTCTCCCTCTTCGTCTCTTTGTTTTCCTTCCTCTTCCTCCTCCTCCTCCTCTTCCTCCTCCTCCTCCTCTCTCGTGTCTTCTTGTAGCCGCCTGGCCTGAACACCAAGACCTGTCACTTCACACTGCACAGTACTGTGTGTGCACGTGGTCTGTGTGTGTGTGTGTGTGTGTTTGGATCCCATAATGAAAGCAAGGTTGTTTTTTTTGCAAGTTTTAAAGAGCTGGTAGTTGATAAATATTTTAAAAGCCTTCACTTTGCAGCTCTTGTTGAATGTGTGTGTGTGTGTGTGTGTGTGTGTGTGTGTGTGTGTGTGTGTGTGTAGGTGCTGTCAGATAATTTTTTCCGAGGCCACCCTCATGAGCCACAGGGGACGACGAAGGTTTCACACTGACAACCAGCACTTATCAAACCACCTCCTCTTCCTCACCTCCTCTTCCTCTCCCCCTCACCTTTTCCACTCGTCCTTCCGCCTTCACTTCCCCCTCATCCATCCCGTCTCCCTCTTTCTTCGTCTTTTCTTTCAAACCTTCTATTTAAACATTTCATGTTTTTGAAGTCATCGTCTCCTCTTTCATCGTGTCCTCATCTCCCCCGCCCCCCTCTGCCTTCCACTATACCACTGTCCTCGTTTCTTCCTCGTCCTCTCTCTCTCCTCTTCTCCCCTCTTTTATCTGTCATCTCCTGTCCTGTCATCCTTTCTCTTTTTTGTCTGATTCCTGTTCTTCGATTCCTTTGTCCTCTCACTTTTTCCTCATGGTTATTTCTCTCCTCATCTTATTCTCTTTCTCCTCATCCATCCATCTTCTCTTTTTTATCCCACTCTCTCCTTTCCTCTCTTCCCTTTCTCACCTTCTATCTTTCTCTCATTCACTTGTGTTGAATTCTACCTTTTCTTCTTTCTTGCTAACTTCTCTTCTTAATTTTTCTCCAGTCTTCATTCATTCACATTTTCTTCTGTTCATCCCTCGTTATTATTCTCCTTAGTGTTTACCGCCTCTCCTCACTTTAACATGGTCTCACTTTAACATAAACCGTCTCCTTTAATCTTAATCTCTTCTCCTCGCCTCCTTTCATCTTTTCTTCCACCTCCGTCTCTCCTTTCCTTCTTTCTCTGCTCCCGTCTTTTCCGATTCCTGCTTTCCACCGGCTCCCCATGTCAGCCCCTCCAGGCGGGAGCAGGGAGGAAATGGATGAGGCAAGTTCATGCCTCCCTTTCTGTTTATCTTGAATGAAATAGTAACACTTCACCTAAATCTTTCATCCGACGATACCTCGGGCTCTCGTCGATTCAAACTTTTAATATTTGACTGTAACAGTTGGTAACACGACTCCTCGGGCTTTCATGTGTGATAGCGATGATCAAGAAAGATGAAAACTGTCTTACTTGTGCCGTTTTGTGTCCGTTACTGTCGAAGCCAAATATACTTTGTAAAATCTGACGTAACAGAGCGCCAACCTTTGCCTAAATATCAGTGTCTGGATCAAAGAAAATGTCTTTTACTGTCATCTGTGTCACAGCCTGTTTTTCTAGTTGATTGTTTTTCAAATTGTACATTTTTATATCTACAGATTTTTTTGTATTAAATGGATCCAGATCGGCTGAAAAATAGATGCTGCTTTGAATGTGTAATAATCTCTTGGTAGCAGAAAACTGACCTGGTACTGTTGCATTGACCAGGAGAAAAAAAGTGTATTAAAATGTTAAATTATACATAAATATATCAGGTTGTGTATCAGAAGATTCTTCATCCTTTTTTAAAAACCACGGTACATGAATTATGAAAGTTTGTCTGGTGCTTTTCACTTCACGTCCCGGAAGTACTCTCATGCATATCCCGACTTTCCCCCTGGCATAGTTTTGCATGTATGATTTTATTTTAAAAAGCATCACCACCACCAGCAGCACTGTGTGTGTGACATGTTTCTTTAACATCCTCCAGATCACATGATGGTCACACAGATCCACTTGGTCTCATTATATTCAATATCTGCTGTTGTGCATTCAAGACAACACTCACGGTCCCAGACAGCCTCTCTAAACCCCCCGTCAGGCTGAGAGAAGTTAAAATAATTCAAAATTTCAGCAACAGAGCACCGTGCTTCAAGAAGGAGCTTCAGTCGTTGCATAGCAACAAGTGCCGAGGCCGGTCCTTTCTCCGAGCGCCATTTAGAGGAATGAGAAAAGACAAGGAAGGGAAATAAAGGCTGAGGAAAAGAGACTTACTGCCGTTGTCTCTGATGGAGAAGTTGGAGCTCTCACCGCTGAGGCCGAAGCTGAAAGACGGCGGCTCTTCGTCTTTATCTGTAGCTCTCAAAGTTCCTATCACCTGAGGAAACACAAGAAAAATGTTATAAACCAAACCAGCGTGGGCAAACATTTTATAGCCAGTTTATAAAAAATGATGAAAAGCATATTGATAAGATATTAAATGACATAAGGAAATGAATTGTACACAATATTCAGGGTTGGTCTAGTTGAGTACAAACATATAAAAACATGAATTAAATTAAAATGAATCACATATTAATTGAATTTAATAACAAATAGAGAGATTCACTTCCAGCTCTTTCTTACCGTATTAGTGACGTCGTTCTCACACACAAAGATCTCATCCACTGCCAGCTCGGGCTTGTTGTCGTTAATGTCCTGAACTTTGATGTTCACTTTTACGAATGACTCCAAACCTACAGACAAGAGGCAGCAACACATGATTAACTGCAGTGAATCGTAATGATGGAGATGTTTGATGCAGGTGTTGTTGTTCTTTTTACATTTTGTACTGTCGCACTTCAGTTGGCAAACAGGAAAAACCACTGAACATGAAATCATCTATTTTTCTTATGGAGATCTTTGCTTTTCCCACTTTGCATGATTCATTGAAATGATTAAAACATCCCGGTGAAACCAAAAGTAATCCATTTAAATTCTGGCTCCACCTCAGACAGTTTGTGTTAATTTATGTTAAACAGTGACCCCACTCAGATCTGGTAAGAATGAAAGTGATTGTTTTCAAGAGTGATCATCACAAGTACATGATTCATTTGCTCATCGTGACATTGAAGCCCTTCTGATCGGATCACTGAGGACGGATGTTAAACTGATACCAGGTCTGAACGGGCCCAGTGATGAAGATCAGGTGTGTGTGTGTCTCCGTGCACTGATTGATCTGATTAAGGTCGACCGACTCAAATCCTCTTCTCTCTGTTTGTCAGCTTGTTGACACATCAAAGCAGCTTTTACATTCAGTTTTTGAGTATTCATCTTCTTGATAAACGTGTTTCCTGCCTCTTTTTTGGAAACTATCTTTAGTACAGTACATGCACTGTATATCGAGGACCTTGTCACGCTCAGGGGACCATTGTGTTCCTTAAACATCGTGACAAGCCACCGAAAATAGATCTTTGGATTTCATTCATTGCTTGTCTAAAAATACAGGGTTTGGTTTGGGAGCTGCAAGTGAACAAAGAGAGACACTAATGTGATTTTCCTGCTCACTCTCTCTTCCCCCGTGTGGGTCGACCAGGTGTTTTGGCAACGTGTTAAATCTATAAAAATCCCCGTTAATGTCTCACACTCCCGTCCCTCAGTGAAATTCAGAGGAGCTGCTCAGTGAGTAAGAAGAACAGCCTGTCTTCTTTTGGCTTTTTCTCACTCCCACCCTGCACATTGCTGTCGTTAGAGGAAACACATGGTTCTCATTTTATAAGTGAGCATCTATTGTTTAAAGGAAACAGGATTAATAAACCCATCTGTGTGTGTGTGTGTGTGTGTGTGTGTGAGGGACGTACCACTGGGCTCCTCCTGCGCCTTGACTTGAAACATGTGTGTGGCCTCCAGTTCCCTGTCTAATGTCCTCAGGGTGGACAGCTGTCCTGTGAGCGGGTTGATACTGATAGGACAGTCTTTGTCCAAGATGGAGTACCTAAACACAAAGAGGGGATCGTTGAGACTCACTGTGCAGACTAATGAGCTACACACACGTTATTGTGATGGTTTGCACAGCACTGTACCGTATGGTCATCTTGGCTCGGTCAGGATCCCTGGCCGTGATTACTCCGATGTTGTTCACCATCCGTTCTTCTACCACAGTGAAGGTGTAGATGGGCTGGGAGAAGACTGGAGGCTCATCTACGTCCACCACCTTGATGGTTACCTGTCAATTTCAAATCACTCATTGAAAGACAGCTTTGACTTTTGAGCACGTTAAAGGAAAGGTTCTCATGTTCTGTTGAACAGGAAACACTGAATTAGTTTGATTCTTTTCATCGGGATCCAGGAGATATTCCTTTGGAGAATAGTAAAATGTTAATAAAAACAATTTAATGACTTCTTCCACAACCCATTCCACATCCTGACTCCAGGTTTCGTGGAAACTGGTTCAGTTGTGTTTATAAAAAACTGAAAAAGCTCCTTTAAAGACGTTTAGGGCTCGGTCACATTTACGTGGACGTGGCGAATGTTGCAGGTGGAAGTTAAACTCTTCTTTTGTGAATCAGGCTCATTGTGGCACTGATTGTCATGATTGAGCAGCTCCACGGTTCTGGACTGCGACAGAGTTAAAGTGACATTTACCCCCTCGGAGTCACCATTACCTGAAATATGTAAATTTGAACGTGACCTTACCATCAAATCTCATGAGTAACATTATTTCCTGATCATAAAACTGAATATGTAACACACTGAATATTCCTTCCCTCATAATCAGCTGAATTCACATGTGTCTGTGGTGCAGTGTTTCCCCTCCTTCACATTTTTATTGGAAAGTTAATGAACAGCGGGGTGATAAGGTCTCATGGAGGAAGGCTTAAAGACGACTGATGTCCTACCTGAGCTGTGGTGACGGCGCTGTTCACGTTGTCGGCAGGAAAACGCAGGTTTCTCAGGTTTTCACGCACTTGGACATTGAAGGTGTAGCTGTTCATCGTCTCGTAGTCCAGAGCCTGGGGGAGGGTCATCAGTCCACGAGTTACAATACAACATTTGATGTTAAATTGACCACAATCAATTAGGACCTGTTGTCATTGGGAGATCTTTACATGCACCTTTGTCCAGTTTTGTAGTTTTGCTTCTTTGACCTTTTTTGGATTTTTGGAATTTGTTAGTTCCTGTTTTACTTTGACGTGTCTTTCCTCGCGTGTCTTGCTTTACTTCCTGTCTTTGTCTGGTTTCCCTCCTCAGCGATCGCCTGCTCCGCCCCTGATTTGTTTCACCTGTGTTCAGTTCCCTCTCCCCTGTATTTAGTCTCTGTGCTCCTCACTCCTCTTCGTTGATTTCGCATCTCGAGTTATGTTTATTCATGTTCCCTGTTTTTCCTAATTCATGTTTCGCTTTGCTTCTGGTTCCATTAGTGAGTTTTGTATTTTCTTACTTTCCTGCCTTCCAGGGACCAAAAGCCTGTTTAGTTTACCAAATGTTTCTATTTGTTAAACTTCCTTCACAAGTCTGTCATCTGCATTTCAGTCCTTCTTGCTATAAATCTCCCTTGAACTTTGCACACTGGGCATCGCTTCATTCTTCTGCGTGTGTTCTATTGTGCGTTAAAATAAATCATTAGGTGCATTTCTGAGATATTTCATAAAGGCCTTATAAACCTGATCACACGTCTCAGTGACATGCACCTGCTGTTTAAATCTGATGCAAAAATAATGTCTTTCTATATGTTTCTATGAAATTTATATTTCCTTAAAACCTGTGCACATCGCCCACCTTTCCTCCTGCTGTTGGCTCAGGAACACGTTGCACTAGCACTTTGTTTTTCATGTTATTCTTATCGTGCTCCTGAGTGCATCACACCTGCGTCCGTGCACTCAGCACAGCTGTTTGGATTCCAGGTGTAAAAAATGTTCTAAATGTTCCAACTGGGCTAAAACAACCTGCTCCAGCTCAAACGCTGGATTTAACAGACGCACTCAAATGCCAGATTTTTTTCCGCTCTCCGTGTTAAATATTTTACCGAAGCATGGAAATTCCTCCTTCCTTTCCTTTCATTTTTTTTTTTTTTTTCAACATCTGCACAAATTGAGCCTTGCATACTGTGACGTGCTTGTGGAAACACTTTCATGTCAACAAATACGTGACAGCGAGCAGTGCTTACTGTCATATTTCAGCCGGGATTATCATTTATTTACCCTGTATTAGAAATAGCTTACTGTTCGCTTAAATGTGCCTTTTTCTGTTTTATCTGTGAATGGGACACCACAGGTAGACAGGAATATTCTGTTAACTGGATTATTCACGGCACCGCGGATAGTCACAGGGTATCAAAGACACGTGTAAACAGCTTAACGAGAATAAGAGCTTCACCGCAGTGTGGCCGATAGCCGGCTTACACTCTGCATGTAAACACAGCCGGTGAGGAAGATGAGAAGGGGCTGCGGAGCTGAGGGGCGAGTTGTGTGATTCCAGGCCAGCGTGGGTACAAGCTATTACAGAGCTCATTTCATTAGAATACGTTTCCAACTCTCTGATGTCCTAAATACTTTATATGTGAAGAGCAGTGAAAGTCGACCTGCTGCAGTTCCTGTAAATTAGAATATCTCTCCCAGCCAGGAGGCCGCAGCTTTCGGGCTTGAAGCAGGTAAAATGGATCATTGTCGTCCATTTTACCTCAAGTTTAATTTCCCGGTGTAATTGGTGGAGAAATTGGTGGTTTCAGAAAGTGTGTGAGAGGAACCAGAACCAAAAACACCTCTTTGAAAATGTAATGTGTCGTAATCCTATGCTCTCTACTCTTAAAGTTAATAATTTGGTTATTGAACTATTTGCTCCACTTTCATGTGGACCGTACCAAACTGAGGGACGGGGGTGTCTGAACATGTTGATGTCATTAAAGACTTTTACCGACACTTTGGTCACGTGAGCCTCAGATCTTTGAAAGGTTGTGGCTGTTGAGGTGGGGCCTGATTCTCGACCACATCATGCAACAAGACCTTTTGGGGATTTTAAAACTTATCCTGGTCTTCATGAAGAAATTGGTTATTGTCCTTCCCTCTATCTTGATTTGTGAGGATGTAGGATGAGGCTTTCCACAAGAAAATGATTGAACTTTGCAGATTTATAAATTGAGCAATGAAAAGGACTTTGAAAACGTATTTGATCCACCATTACCTGCTTGAGCATGAGGTTTCCGTCCTTGCTGGCGCTGAGCTCAACGTTAAACACCTTGCTGTATTCATTTAGAATGGTAAAGATGGGTTCTTTGTTCTGGATCTCATCTCTGTCCTCCAGCTCCAGAGTCCCGAACTTTTCATTCAGCTTGTGGTCCTCTGGAACCTGCAGCTCATAGACCCCTGCGGAGAGAAATTGCACATCGAGTTTAATGCTCTGAATGTGCGACGGTTCAAAGAATCTGCTCATGAACGAAATTAGAGCAAAGTATCTTGAATATTTAATAGGCAGGTTATTGGATTTTGAACATTACTCTGGCCCTTTTTGTTTCTTACTCCGGGTGAAGGAGGCGATGTTGTCGTTGGTGTCTGTGATGGTGATGGTGACGGAGGTGGTGGCCGTGTTGCCAGTGGGGAGTCCTCTCAGGTCCTGGGCTTTGACCACCACCACATACTGACTCTTAGTCTCCCGATCCAGTGTGTTCACGTTGCAGCTGATCACACCTGAAGAGAGAGAGAGAGAGAGAGGGGCAGCAGGTCAGGGAGTTATCTTTGGATTCAGCTCCGTAAAAATTAGAAATTGAGAAAAAGACGATGTTGGCGTTAGGATCATGTTGAACCGACCTGTGACGCTGTCAATTGCGAAAGCAGAAGTTTCTCCATCTCCGGTCAGAGAATACTTGAGCTCTGAGTTGGCACTGGTGGGGTCGTCGGCATCAGTCGCCTTCACCTCAACGACTTTGGTTCCTGGAGACAATGAAGACGGATTTGTATCAGCATTCAAACATCAGGCTGCAGCTTACAGTGTTTGCAAATGTGCTCAAGAAGCTGATTATGAATATAAACCAAGATGATCTCATATTTGTTTGATTGATTCATTGTGGTGTGTGTGTGCTTATGATTGTGACACAAGTTCCAGCATATCTCTGGATAATGAACGTCAGATGTTTATCTGAAGTTTATCTTCTTTTATTACTTCCTGTCCATCTGTCGGATGGTTTGTTTGTCGGCTGGATTACGCAAAAACTACTAAAAGGATTTTCATGAAACTCGGTGGAAGGGTGGTACATGAGCCAAGAAAGAACCCATTAAACTTGGATCGAGACAAAGCGGCACATACACACGATTGTCTTCGACATTGTGAGAGTTTATTTTTCACCAATTTCCTGTGGAATAATTCATGAATCAGTGATATTAGGGGACTGATGTCTATGAGTTAGCGCTTGGAAACCTGTTGGAATTCCGGCTGCGCGTGTAAGTGATATTTAAAGTATTTAAATATTAAGTGATATTCACATTGGCTGGGCTATCTCCTTCAATTCTCACACTGAATATGCAAAAGCTGGGTTTGGACAAAAACAAAGTGCCTGTCGGATTTGGGTCAGGCTCGGTTGGTTTTCACACGAAGCTGCCGCCCGAGCATCACTCTGCTTGGACTGTAAGTGACTCACAGAGCGTGGGCTGGTTGGTATATCTTACTTTTATGTCGTGGGCCTATGAAGTCCATTTAAAACTTCTTTTCCACCTGGTATCACCCACTGATTTTTCCAAACAAGCACTTGTTTCACGGTTCCCCTACTCACCTACGGGGGACCTCTCCATAATGGACCCATTGTATGGTTTGGGGAACACGGGGATGTTGTCGTTGATGTCATTGACCTGGATAACAAACTCTCCAGAATCCTCTATGAGCTTGTTGTTCCCGTCAAACATCTTGGCGATCAGATGGTACGAACTCTTCTCCTCTCGGTCCAGTAATCTGGTGACGTACAGGTCTCCTTTGGGACCCACGGTGAAGATGGTGTTCGCTCCTTCACCCTCTATTGTATATCTCTTCACTTCCACGTTCTGGCTGGACTTCAGCTGTGAAAGGGGAAAAAAGAGTTGAGTTGATTTGTCTGGTAGTTTACAGCATTTAGCTGTTTCATGCTTTCAGCCATTTCTACAGATAAACTTGAGTAATCAGCCCCGGGAAGGAGAGTATAGAAAGTTTAAAGATCAATCTGGGTCCAGGAAGTGGAGCAGACTCCGACACAGCTTCCCACAGCGAGGTCGAGATGTTGAACGTTAACTTACTTGTCCTAGCTTGTGGGGGCTGGGTGCAGGTTTCTCCTCTTCCACGTAGAGAGAGTTCCAGATCCAGTCTCTCTTCTGCCTGAACAGGACGGGGTGCGTCTCCTTCTTCACGATTGCGACGGGGCCTCGTTTCTCTGTTTCCGCCACGGGAAGGTCAGAGTCTTCCGCAATGGCGAGAGAGACGGATAAGGCCATCGTGGCCATGAGCCCCATGGTCCACAGCTGGAGCCAAGCCATCATCTGTGGCAGGGAAGGGGGGGAGAAGGAGTGAATGAGGGCGGGAGGAGGAAGAGGCAAGACGGGAATAAGAGATGTGGGGGTGTAGTGAGGAAAATGGAGGGAGAGGAGAGAGGGAGCAGAGAAGAAGAGAGAGAAGATCACATTAAAACCACTTATCAGCTGTGGACAGACCTCCTTCGCTGTGCCAGGGTGAGACTCAGAGTGAAGGCCAAGGACTCGCTGCCCCCCCAGTCTGCCGCTGAGCTCGAGGTCTAGCTATCATTTAGGACCAGGACTCTTAAACCTTTTCAGCCTGGGACCCAAATGAAACATTTAGCCTCTCATCATGGGGCCTGTGCTGAAAGCGTATCGCCACTGTGGTCGTATGGGGATCTATTAAACATAGGCCGGTGACCCATTTTGGGTCCTGACCCACTGGTGCTGCATGAGAGAGAGAGAGAGACGGAAAGAGGGAGACAGACGGAGAGAGGAGCTGACATTAAAACCACTTAGGATGTCCGTCTTCATCAGACATTAGGAAGGTCATTCTCCACACGGGGACTGTTTGACATTTTGAATATTCGATCATTTTTTTATCCCGTCAGTAAAACACAACAAATTGTGGAAAACGGAGGAAAGCACTTTGGGGCGTAACGAAGCGACGGCTCTGTGGCTTATCCCCCCTTCTTGATTCAATCTTTTTTTTTTTTACATGAATTTTATACTTAAATACGATCGTGCTCTGACAGAAGACATCAAAGAGAACGCAGCCTCCTCTGTGTTTCATTAAAGCCGCTGCATTTGCACAACAAGGGCGGAAACACAGTGAACTCGCTCCACAACAAACACCAGAATCTGGATCGACTTTTGTCGTGACATTACGCAACGTCCTCTGCTTTAAAAAACAGAGAATCACAAACGAGAGCACACATTCCTGCTAAATTGCTTCATAAGACGAACAAAGCGATTTCCACTGTTTCAGCTCGAGATCATTGAAATGTAGGACAAAACGATTTGTAAAACACGAGTTGTAAAAACCACTCTCTGTGTTTTGGCATCAGATCAGTGTAAAACCTCGTGGATTTATTCCCAAAGTGTGGATTGTACTGTAGCGCAGACATTTGTCTTCTAAGGCAGCGCTGTTTTCCATCATGGGGAGAACGTGGGAGAGAAGTGGCACATTTTATTGGCTTTGTGAGGATGAAACGTTGATCATAAACAAAGCCAAACTACTACAGATTAAAGTTTGACTGAATGATGGAGCAAGAGGATAATTCTCTGGAACCGAGCTCCCCAGCCACATGACTCTCAGGAACACATTCCATTGCCATTTTACACCAGTTCCCAAAACTTGACACACCTCATGAAAGTAACAGGAAGTCCTCCTCTTGGGACCATGATGTGTGTTCTATGTTTGAGCCAATGCATATTTTTAGATTAGAAATGTGTAACTGTAGTAAAGTCTGACCTGCTGGTGGTGCTATGGAGAACATGTGGGATTCTGGGGACAATGAATATCTGCACAAAATATCATGTTAATCAATCCTGTGGTTGGAATATTACAGTTTGGATTAAAGTCCTAATATCTAATACATATCACAACAATAATATCACAAAACCAGCGACAGAACTTAAGTATTATCTGAAAAACAATTATCTCCATTTATCTAAACACAGTTCACTGCCTTAAAATGACCTAAAAACTAAAAAGCTGGTGTACTACATCATAATTGCAATAAGCCACGCCTCCAAGTTAGTGGATGGGACATGGACCAAACTAAAGCGTCAAAGGACAAATCAAATACATCTTCTCAAAGACGTTTTAGGACATTTTGGGTCGTTATGTTAGATCCAATCATCATTTTTCCAGTAAGTTTTGTTATAATAAGTTATTTGATGCATCAAAAAGAGGTGAAATGTCCTGATTGACAGTTGAGACTGACTCGTGATTGGCTGAGCATGTGTTAATAACGCACTGACTCCTAATGACGTCAAAAACCAAAAGCTGCTCCAATATGAAGGATTTTTTTGTCTTCATTTTTGTTTTTGAATTTGAGACGTCCATCTTTATATCTAATCTATGAAAGCAAAACCAAATTAACAAACACTTTATCTCAAAGTGGGATTTTGGTGGAATCTGATCTTTGGTTTGTGGAACTGATCACAAAGTTTCCCTGTGTTGCATCAGCTCTTTCTGCCTCAAAGCCATTTTAACAACATTTAACCAAAAAATTTAAATGTATAAAAGACACAAACACCAGCACTTTAGTAAACTTTGAGCTTTTCCTCCTGCTCTTTCCTTCCATCTCTCCCCCCCCTCCCCCCACCGGGCTCTATCTAATAAAGCAGAAATGCCAGGGAACTAATCTTCAAAACATTTGAGTCTATGTGCTCTGTACTCCAGCAGATATCTCAGCGCGGCCCTGTGACGTCCCAGTGGACAGATTACTGCATCTTATTGTCTCGCAGCCATTAGCGGCAGGGAGGGAGAAAGAGAGATTACGATGAGGGGATTATACCGACACAAAGTCGTCCCCCTCTAATGGCCTAATCTGGTATTGTGCTGCCCTGCGCTGACCTCTTCACACGGCTCCCCACAAATCAGCTCAAACAAACACTCAACACTGATTTTCGGTCCTTTAGTTCTCATCCTTTGTTTTGTGGTTTTTATTTTTCCCTCTTGTGTTTTTTTTTTTTGTTTTGTTTTGTTTCATTTCCTTTCAGGGGTAAATTAATTAAACACAAGTGCGTCGTCTTTTATTGAATTTACTGCTATGCTATAGTGCATTTGTGTTATTGCCGATAAACATCTGCTGTTCTGGTTCCCATCAAACTGGAAATAAACAAAAGCAATCACGCTGACATTAAAATTTAATACCAAAGAGAAATTATTTTACGAATCTTCTCTCACCATCTTCCGTGATTTAGAGTTTTATTAGTTTGACGCAACACTTGTGGTATTCATTGATTTAACTTGATGCATTGATGTAATTTTACGTTTGCGTTGCAGCGTCTGAGCTCTGATTCAGTCACTTGCCCCAAATTCTTTGACTGGATTATGTTTGTTGCTGAAGAAAAGGTCTGAATTGTGACTATGAGTCCACAAGAAGTGTCCCTTTCCTCTTTTAAATCCTGTTTGTGGACATTTTAGTGTGTGTTAATATTTGACTTAACTTTAGGCAAGATGAGTGGAACTTGTTTTATTTCCCATCCTCCATGCATCATCCATAAAGTGTTACCTTATAGTTGTCTATACTAATAATTTCATTGAAATAAAATTGTCTCTGGTCTCCCATAGTAGACTCACTTGAATATTTCTTTCTTTAATTTGTGGTACCAGTTGTTTGTCATGAAACTTGTCATAGTTATTGTTTGCATTGTTAGCCAGTGAAAACACTGGGCAGCAGCACTTCAGGGGCCAATCAGATTTCCCCTAGATCCGCCCGTGATAGCTTTTTTTCCTCTCACGTACTTCACAGTGAAACACAGCTTCTGTTGGACACCAGTCATATTTCCTGACTGTGTCCTTCTCATCACCCTGTCTCCGGGTCGGTCACATCCTTCCTCTCAACAAGTTCTAGACAAACAGAGTTATCTCACTCCGAGATGAACACGTACGTTCTCACGCAGCAGCAGCTTCAGAAAACTATAGAAGAAGTTAACACTACGAAGACTGACCAGGAAAAAACAAAACAAGCAAAATGTGTCGTCTTTGTTTTAAGATGAATTGTCACATTTAAAATGAACTTTGAGTTATGGCTTCAAACTCAAACTCTAAAAGAATTAACATGCAAGAATGGAACAATCTGGATTATTACACAAAACTGAAGCAGGAAAATACTTCATCACAACTGAAGCTGTTTAACAGACTGAGACTTAACAAGTTATTAATAAGTTAACCAGTGTTACATGAATCAGTCACTCAGTTCCTCAGTACGTTAAATTAAATGAGTCGATCACTGTCATTGGTTTGCTGTCTTTAGTCGGACATGTTCTGTTGTACCTCTGCTCAAGCCGAGCAACACACAAGCATATGAATCATTCCAACTTAATTAAAAACTGTTCTGTGACGAGCTGAGATTAGATTTGAGGGGAATTAGAAGTTCCCGTTGGTAATAAAAGATTCAAGATTGCCTCAATAACATTGATTTATGTTAAATAACATGTCTAGCCCAGAAACTTTAGAACTTTGTAATGGCTGTTTCATGTTTTGGAGCATTTATCCGTCGTGGGATATTACAGGAAATTTTTTTTTAAGAACATTGAAAAAGATGTGACAGCTTGAAATCTTTCACTGAACTCACTAAACATACTCCAGTACTAGAAAGTTCCCAGTTTTGATTTGTCCGAATGTTAAAAGTGAGAATTTAATAATAATTAATACAGTGGACTCATTGTATTGTGAAAAGTAATGTACAACAGATGGTCGCTAACAGAATTACAATGGTTCGTATGAAATCTTACGAAAAGTTATACACAAATTTCGTGTGATTTCCCACGAAAATGTACAGCAATACGAACAAAGTGGTGGAGATCCCTTTATTCTTGGTGGAAAATGTAATGTTTTGGCGAGAAATGTGGGTTTTAGTTTCACTATTTTCAGTGAATCTATATGATATTTGGTTTGTTAGCTATTGTGAAGATTTTTCACGTTTCTGTCGTATCCAAGGCTGTTGCTATGGACGCTTATTAATATACAATCATCAATATATGACCAAGTGCATGATGTGAAAACAAGCCTGAATTAAGAGAAATGAATAAAAAGCCTCAGATGTAGTTGTAACAGACGTTAAATATTTAATATGTGTTCATGTTGGATATTACAGTCACTATAATATGTTTCAAAGTTATGGCACGTTTTAAATTGTGAGACAACAATGGTGTCACCTGTCACATGCCACGTGTGCCCTGACTGTACGTGTCCGGTACAGTAACGTGTTAATCACACTTATCAACTTATCGGTTCGTCACTCAAGAGTCTTTGATGACAAACCCATCGGGGGGGACATTTTCCCAAAAAGGGCATTTTTTAAAAACGGCGTTTCCTCCTTCAAGGTCCAGCGTCTCACCCCTCCCCTTTTATCAGCAACAGGAAGTGTGTACACAATGTCTTCTGGGGTCAGTTAATGAGGACACATCATTAGCGAGTGGACACACCCTTCCTGGTATTCAGTCCCGCTGCTGTTTCTGTCCCCAAGTCGCACGTCTCAATCTCTCTCTCTCTCTCTCTTCGTCCACTCGTCCCGTCTTGACTTTGTCTCCTGTTCGTCCTCTCCGTCATTTCAGCTCAACTTAAACTCCACTTTCTCCCTCGTTGAATCTCTCAAGGTGAAAACTGCGTCTTGGTTTTTTTCCACAAAGTCTATTTCTGTCCTCTGTCGATCAGAACGTCTTTTTTCCTTTTCTCACCTTCTCTTGTTTTCCCTCCCTCCCTGTCTCTCTCTCCACTTCACCTTAAAAAGCAGATTTAACACCTTGTAAGAAGGCGAGAAGGATAAACACGATAACAAACCCTGTTCACTTTAACTTCTGTACTTTTGAAATCCTTTTAATTAGTATAGGTCATCAAATGATGTATGGAAAGCGACAGGAAAAGAAGTAAATTAACCTAAATTTTGGTTTTAAATAAGATTATATATAACTTTCGTTTGCACTGAAAGTTGTTTCTTTTTATGATTCGCACTTTTTAAAATTCCATCTCCAGAGCGTCACGCATGCAAATCTCACACACACAGGATTATACCAAGTTATTTACCACATAATTTATCGGAGGAATCTTTTCCGAGGTGGGAAGAAATAAAGAACAGGCAGGGAGTATCTGTAATTACATCTGTACGTTGTCCACAGGCAAAGAGAAACCGAGTGTGACGGAGGAGCAGAAACAGACACGGAGATACAGTTGTCATTCTCCGGGATGTTTTGAGACTGGCAGACAGGTCTGACCTAGTTTGCGATGTACCAAAGGCTAAAGCGCAGAAACGAAGTCAACAAGACTTCATAATCCTGGCGGTTGCTGAAGGGTCAGTGAAGTTCGCCCAAAAAAGTCTTTGTTGTGAGTTGTAAAGACATCAGTGAAAATTCCCCCTGTGACGAAATCCGTCTCTCCTTCATTCCTTCTGTGTCCGAGTGTCTGGATGTCGTGCATCATATCCCGACATCTCATGGTGAACGCGTCCTCTTCTTTTTTTAATTATTTAAACAAAGGACAGGACTATTTATTTGAATAACGAGATCTCAATGACGGTCAGACAGTGACTCACATCTCCTCCCCGGCAACAAAATAAATTAATTTGTGATTACAGGATGAATCTAGACACCTCCAATGTTTCAGGGATTAAAATAGTAATAACAAACTAAAGAAATAGACAGAAATAAAGATTAGAGACGTTGTCTTTATGTGTCAGAGCCAGAAAAACAGCATCAATCATTAACTGACTGATGAATATATACTTTTGTAAGAAACTGATTTAAAAATGTCTTTGTCGACGACTGTGGCAGCACAGGGAGTAACATGGCAACTCCTTTGTCTTACATCTCGATAACAAGGTTGTACTTTTACTTTCTTTTTGCACAAACTCAAAGATGATGTGTCAGTTGGTGAAACTGTGGCTGAAAGAAAATGATCTCAATTGGAACTAGAAGGACAGCGAGTAGAAAGCGTGGATCACACAAGGCCAAATTGTCGCCTTGAATTCCACCAAGCTGCACAAACGTATAGAAAGTTTTTTTTTTACAAACTAATCAACAGATAAACGGACACGGGTGAAAACTTACAGATAACTGCTCATCATATTCACTTTTTCCAGAGGATAATCGTGACTGATCTTGTTGGTTATGTTAAAAACAAAGCACACTATGATGAGGCTAAAATATCCTAAAATCATCCAAATCTAAAATCCCGACTCGTGCATGCTCCCCGGAGGATGGACTCCTTGGACTCTCTCTTTTGTCTTTCAAGTAAAACTCCTCCACTCTCAGGCCAAAACGTCAAATGTCAAGTCTCAAACAATGTCAACTTTGTTTGGAGATATCCACGAGCTGGATGGGTGTGAAGTCAAGGTCCCCTGAGGAAGAACCCGGTTAAATTTCATGATAACATGACCTTTTCCTCTCCGATAGTTTTGGGCACAAGCCTGCTGCATAATGGAACAGCCTGACTGACGTGACATTTGCTCAGATATCCCCTGAGGCAGAACCTGTTTAAATGAGAGGATTCTGGGTATCGAACCATCCGAGGTTCAAATGTTTAATTTGTCCTCGTAACTTTCAGGACGTGCAACAGGAACAGGATCATGACTGTGGTGATCTCGCTCTCGCTCCAGCATTTAAGTCGTACGTCAGCCCCTGTGAGCCCCGGACGATCTTTAAATCTCTCTCAACATGGTGTCTCTGAAACAATTTAGCGGACTTTACTTTTTAACTCTACTTACCCTAAATTCTAAATTGTTTATTTGCGTACGTGAGAAGTGATTCCACGGCCTCAGAGTCCGCGATGTGAGGCCGCCGAATAGCGCGGTCGAGATTAAAACAGGTTTAATCACAGAGCAGCTTCTAACAATCTGTCTGCCAGCAAGTCACACTAGCAACCGCTACACACACACGCACGCACACACACACAGACACACACTCGGTGTCCTCGCTGACACTCTGTCATGTCCCGGAGTGTGATCACGCTCTGATTGGTGATCAAGCGCTTTTGAGTTAATTCTATTTTCCTTCACAATCAGACGAATCAGATTTTATTACAGCGAGCCGGGTATGAATGATGTCGGCCGGCTTTAGAACCGACAGTAATGACCCACAGTCATCTGAAAATCATTTAAAGCTTGTTATCCTCATTGGTTTTGGCTCAGCTGACAGAGCCCATCTGTGCTAAAGGCAACATTTCCAACTAAATGGCTTCAAATAGTAAAAGAAAAAAGCCCTAAATATGGAAAAATACATTTTATTTCCTCTATAAAAATGACTGATCACATGGAAGTAAATCCAGCCTCCTTTTGTTGAGGCCTGCTTTTACAAAGACACACTGCAACTGCAGGACGTGCTGATTGGCTCTCGTTAATGAGTAAACGTTCAAATTGTCCAATTGACTGGTTTACAGCGATCAATACATTCCTCGGTACGTGTTTCATCTTCTTACATGTGGCGAATCTTTGTCATTCAATGTATCATCTCATTCAGCGTCCACAGAGATCTGAATGTGAAAACTGATTTTTAAAAAGCAGGTATGGAGAAATGTAAAGTTGTTCAAATACATATTACGGTGAAGATGTGGTAGAAACGCGGAATACAGGTCAGCCACTGCAAATAAAATGGTAACTGGGTCTTTCAGTAGTAATCAGTGACTTCAGCCGAGCTACCATCGCCACAGCTGGACAGCCTGTCAACCACTCTGACATGTATCTGAATGAACGAGCGGCTGTAATCGTGTGTGTGTGTGTGTGTCTGTGTGTGTGTGGGAGAGAGAGAGAGAGACAGGGAGGGAGGGAGGGAGAGAGGAGGGTGAAGTCTCCCAGATGGCACCCAGAGGATTTTCCCTGACAGTTCCCTCTCCAGGAATTAGACCACTGGGTTTAGTTGCATCAACGGCTTTTCGACGTAACAACCAAATCAAATCACCTCTGTCCCCTCGGGGCCACGGATCAAGATCCGCAGAGAAAATCCACCTCCGCTAAGAAAACTGTTCTGAAATGCACACGCTCGACATCATCACAAACACGAGCACAAGCGGGAAAAGCATCGGAAAGACGATGAATAACCTGAAGTCTCAACAATAAATGCTCTTTAGAAACACACAGATCTTATTCTAAATTGTAAATCGCTCAGGAAATATTAAATGTGCATCATCAGTAATAAAAAAGCTTCAACTTGACATCTGTTTGACAACCACAGTAACATGGAAACCTCTTGAAACGGACGGCTGAAAACCCTTCATTTTTTTTTCTCCCACTCTCTGTCCAGAGATCATCCCGTATCGTCCTAATGGCCGCAGCCGTCTGTCTTCAGGAATGACAGTCCGGCCTCTGGGGGGGGCAGCGGTGCTCAATTACAGCATTCAAATCCACACCGAGCTGTCCGACATCATTGGCATAACATATGTGAAAAGTGACAGCTTTTCCTTTAAGGGTTTTCACCATCATTTCAGGTTATTTCCGCAGCTTCTCCGAGACGGTTTGACCGGTATTCATGAGCGTCTCAGCCCTGGAGGGACTGCGAGAGTGGCCTGGGGTGTTTTTAAGCAGATCTGGGTTATGTCTTCTGCCGTCAGAAGGAATGATGGGATTTATGTTTGAGTGTTCTGCTATTTCAAAACACCTGTTAATCTGAATGTATCTCTATGGCAAGAAAAACAGAAAACTTACCACAGAGAAGAGTCCAAACCCAGCCGACGATCGGACCTTTGCTTTGGTACGAAGCCCAAACCCCTGCAGGTGTTCCCTCGCTCAGTCAAACTGTACTTGGCAGGCTCGGGTGCAAATTAGTGGCTTGTGGTCGTAAACCACAACAGAGGGTCAAACCACCGACTGACGCCCGTACTTCCCTCTTCTTATCGTCAGATGTAGACGGGACCACAGCAGGTGACGTTTCTCTCTCCGCTCGGGTTTCTGTAGAAAATCCTTTGTTCAGACCAGGTGATAAAGTCGGTGATGAGGTTGGATCAGATGTTGCCTCTTGAATATCCCAGAACGACAGAGAGTCGAAGAAATGTGGGAACAGAAGCAGGTAGAGCTCTAATCCTTTAGAATAGAGTTTTTCGTCAAAGAGGTTAAACTCTAATCCTTCCAACTGTTGAGCTTTTACCCAAAAATGTCTGTATCCCTCCTCGGGTTGTTGAGGTTTTTCCCTCAGGTGAGAGTCCAACAGGTTTTTTCCGCGTCTCTCTTGCTCTTTCTATTTTTTCTTCCTCTCACCTCCGATGTTTTTTACTCATCCAGTGGCCAAAAAAAGTGTTGAACCGCAGCTGCGTGGCTGCAGCCCTCTCTCACTCAGGTCACTGCCCACTTCCCCTTCCTGTTATCGATATCAGCCTTCTTTGCTCTCCGCTACCGCTCCTTTTCCTGCCCAGGCCGGGTGAAACACAGAAGAGAGAGACGGAGCGAGGTACGAGGAGGTGTGGTGGGATTTGGTGGAGAGAGACAGGAGAGGGAAAGAGAGAAGCAGCAGAGAGGGAGCGCATGTGTCAAAACAGCTCAAAGACGCTCGGAGAGGCAGAGAAAGCAGCCGGCGCATGTTCGTGAAGCAGATGGAATGAGTGTGTGAGAGAGGGGAAGAAGAGAGGGAGGGTGATGGAGAGTAAGGTGAGAGAGGCGTTACTTCTCAGTCCGTCTCGGAGAGAGAGAGAGAGAGAGGGAGGGAGCAGCGACGGAGAGAGAGTAGGGGGAGAGATTTATTATTCATGTGTGTGAGATAAGGATTAAGTTAAACAGGTTATTGGGGATAATCCTCAGAGATTTCCCCACATGAGGCTAGTAAATATTTCAGGGGGCTGACTTTGGCGAGCGAGTGTGTGTCTGTGTGTGTGTGTGTGTATCTGACAGAAAGATCTTGTCTAAGCCGGTAAATGAGATGAGAGGGGGCGCCTTGCACACACACACACACACACACACACTCTATCTCCCCCCCTCCTCGTCTCTTCAGGGGGGAGTCGGTCATTGGTAATTTGCTGGATTGGACAGGAAAGCCGACTTGTGTGTTTTTACATGAAACCTCTCCTGTGGCAACAGCAGTCCTCTCTCCCTCTCTTTTACACTTCCACCACTCCCTCTCTCTCTCTCTCCCTCCCTCTTTCTCTCTCTCTCTCTTTCTTCTCACTCCCCTCTGTTTACTCGCTCTCTTGTTATTTGCAGTTTCAGCTCAGCTCTACATTCAGCATTTTCATTAAGGCTCGGAGCAATATTGTCATATTTTGGCTTGAAAAAATAAAAAATCAACATTTACTTTAAGTCCCCTAGTAGCTGTGTATGGAAGCTATAGTCTCTCTCTCTCTCTCTCTCTCTCTCTCTCTCTCTCTCTCTCTCTCTCTCTCTCTCTCTCTCTCTCTCTCTCTCTTCCAGTGCAGTGATTTGTCAGAACCACAGCTTTATACAAAGTCTCTCTCCTGGTTTGTTCAACACCCTTAAAACAACTCATCTCTGTTCTTAAAGAGTTTTTTTTGTTCCTTCTCGGTCTTTAAAGTGACTTGAATGTAACTCCAGATCTTTACCTCAGTTAGTATCTATGTGTTTGTAGATAAACCTCCTTGCTGCTCCGAGTTTCCTTTAACAAACACACAAACATGTAATTGTTTCCTGTTCCCAACGCTACACATGTTGTGATACTGGAGTAATTGAGGCAGACACATTCAACGCCCGAAAGCGACTCGCAGGAGGAGCGGATTGACCACGATTGTACATGTGCTGGTGACGTCACTAGAAACCAGAGTCGAAACGGCAGTGATTGTGGGCGGAGCCACTGTGACTCGCTCTCGACCAATCTCGATTCAGTCTCAGCCGTCTTCATAACATCAAATAACTAATTAAAATCTCATTTATCAGAACTATAAGAACTTCCTAAAACTACACGTATGGACAGGGATAAAACATCGTCTTTCTGAATCCGAGACTATTGTTCGAACTATTTCTAAGATGTTTTGTATAATATATAAAAACAGCGTATGGACATGTGAACAAGATTGAAAATTCAACGTTCATTGCAGGCAGGTTCACAGGTTCAGTCCCTGTTTGTTTTGGGATGCTCCTGCATGCTGGCGGCACAATTCACATCCTGCAGAGTCGACTCGTCAACAGTTGGCAGCGGTGACACCAACAAACATCGCAGGGTGCAAGCAAACAAAAACAGTGAAGAGGAAAAACTACTGGAGAACGTGGATGTAGACAACACGGCTTCATACTTGGTTAATAAGGAACTCAACACGTTTCTAAGACCTCAGGAATTTGCCGGTTGAGCTTGGGTGAGTAACGATGTTTGTTTAAAAGAAAACTCGTCAAGTTCGAGGGAGAGAAGTGTTTAATGGTAAAAAGAAACCAGTGTTGACTTTTGGGAGGAAACTGGACTCTCCCATGTCCCATGCTGTGTTCACCCAGTACCGCACCTTGACCTCCTCCAGAGCTTCAGTGACGTTAGCACCGTGCGGAGCGCAGCGGGGAGGGTGTTAGCAGACAGCGCTCCAGCTGGCAAATAAAAAACAAGAGCGAGCACATGTAACACGATTTCAAGTCCACCTGACAACCATCTCCGAGAAGATGGAAGAAGAATGATCAACATGTCGTGATTTACTCTCCTGCTGCTTGAAACTTCTACTCAGAGGTTTTTTGGCATCTCACAGGATCCGTCAATCTCACGGCTTCGGATTCAGATTCTGTTTTATTGTCTCGTGTGAATTATTGGTTGTCATATTTTAACAACATCATGGTAAACTTTCTTCTCCGGAGTTGCGTATTTATTTTTATGCCCCTCTTTTTTTTTCTCCTTTGTTTTATTTCCCCCCAGTGAAGAGAACTTCTCTCGGTGTTGTTACTCTTTTACGGTCTTTAGTATTTTATAAATAACTGGGCTGTATATAAAGTGTCACCTAACGTAAACTGCTTCGTGGATATTATTAACGGTTTGTCTATAAATCTTAAAACTGAATAAACTCTTGTTGAATTGAGCAGAGACAGTGAAGTATGTGTGTTTTTAAAAAGAGGAACAAGATATAGGGAATAAAAATAGAACGTTTTTCCTCATGTCGGCTGTCGTGTACGCGAGTGATGGTCGTCCCGCGAACAAACAAACGCTTCGTCACAAATATGATGGAAACTCTCTTGTTTGCACGTCTCTCTTTCTTTACCCCTCTGCGTCTCTCTGTCATCCTGTCTTCCCCCCCCCCAAAAAAAAATAAATAAATCCTGACGCTCTTGGCCTACTTTCCTAAAAGACTCTTTGGCACTAAAAATTGCATCCTCGCTCCAGACATGACATGTTGGGGAAACGGGTGATATTCCCCCACTGGTGGTTTGACTGGAAGAAGGCCGCCGGGAGCGCAACATCAAGAAGAGGAGGACAGAGAGAGAGAGACGGAGAGGAAGAGCGAGAGAGAGAGAGAGGGAGAGGCAAACGTCTAACATGACAGATTTTTTTTTTACGAGTGCTATATCTGCCTAAAGGATTCACTTTCATCATTTACAGCTACAACACTTCACGCATGAAGGTCGGAATGAATCCCCTAATAAAGTTATGAAAGGGAAAGTTTAAAGGGGACATAGCATGCAAATTCCACTTTGTTAGTGCTTCTACAGGTTAATGTGGGTATCTGGCTCATGTCTACCAACCCAAAAACTCTGGGGAAAAAACACTCGCACGTTTTGTTATAGTTCCTCTAAGTCAGAAACGTCATGCTTGAGCGATTGATATGCTTTCCTGGGTATTGTGTCTAACAATACACTGAAGTCTCCCTGTCTTGATATTGATAATTTATATCATATAAAATATGTAATATATGAAACAGGGGGAGGGAGCTGGCTCATTAGCATTTAGAACAGGCAGTCAAACAGTCGCTCGTGACTGTTTATACAGGGTAAAAGGAGCTGTTTTAAATGATCCTTGTGGTATTTAAGTATGTTACAGACATTTCATTAAGACCCCAAGGAACCATATCAACTTGTGGTAAAATGGGCATGCTATGTCCCCTTTAATAGTTTAATAGCACATAAATGAAAAGAGAGAAATGCTAAAAAGATATATTTTTATTTGAAAAGATGAAGGTTGCACTCGAACCCGAGGTTTGTCCCGATGTTACAAGCTCGACAAAAGGGTTCGTGCTCGATTTCACCTTGAAGCCGCAAAGATTTAACAAACATTTCATCCAAATTAAAAGTGTTTTGTCACAAATTGCGAGACTGTGCTAAAAATCTCAGATAAATGGATAAAAGCGGTTCTGCATTAAAATGCCGCACGCCCATCTCATGCCTGGGAAATCAATGCTTATTACCGCGAGAGCCGATCGCCAAATAAATTCAGCGCGCGCGTTCAGTCACGACTCATTAGTCGCACTGCAACACAGTTTGTTTATCGCCTAACCGCCGCATAAAGGCCATTTAGTCAGGCTTTATGTAAATGTCAGTCAGTGAATTTCGGCATCGTGATCAGAGCGGTTCAGTGGATTCTTACAGACTTTCCTCGCTGCCGCTGCTGCTGCTGCTGCTGTTGCATCAGAAGCTCCGTTCGTTCCCACTGAGAAGCTGTGTTTGTTTAGTTCCACAGTCAGTCGCAGCAGCTGTTGCATTTGGGTCAAGCTTTCTGGGATCATTAGATAAACTTCACTAAAATATGCAACATCACGCGTGTAATTAGAGGCCGTCCTGTGATTCTTTCTGTGATCCTCGCTTTTTTGTGTTTTGCATATTTTTCATTTTATTTAAAAGAGAATAATGTAATCATAATTTGTTTATACACTACCGTTCAAAAGTTTGGGGTCACTTAGAAATTTCCTTATTTTTCAAAGAAAAGCACTGTTTTTGTCAATGAAGATAACATTAAATTAATCAGAAATACACTCTATACATTGTTAATGTGGTAAATGACTATTCTAGGTGGAAACGTCTGTTTTTAATGAAATATCTACATAGGTGTATAGAGGCCCATTTCCAGCAACTATCACTCCAGTGTTCTAATGGTACATTGTGTTTGCTAATCGCCTTAGAAGACTAATGGATGATTAGAAAACCCTTGAAAACCCTTGTGCAATTATGTTAGCACAGCTGAAAACTGTTTTGCTGGTGAGAGAAGCTATAAAACTGGCCTTCCTTTGAGCTAGTTGAGTATCTGGAGCATCACATTTGTGGGTTTGATTATACTCTCAAAATGGCCAGAAAAAGAGAACTTTCATGTGAAACTCGCCAGTCTATTCTTGTTCTTAGAAATGAAGGCTATTCCATGCGAGAAATTGCGAAGAAACTGAAAATGTCCTACAACGGTGTGTACTACTCCTTCAGAGAACAGCACAAACGGGCTCTAACCAGAGTAGAAAGAGAAGTGGGAGGCCCCGTGCACAACTCAGCAAGAAGACAAGTATATTAGAGTCTCTAGTTTGAGAAATAGACGCCTCACAGGTCCTCAACTGGCAGCCTTTAAATGGTACCCGCAAAACGCCAGTGTCAACGTCTACAGTGAAGAGGCGACCTCGGGATGCTGGCCTTCGAGGCAGAGTGGCAAAGAAAAGCCATATCTGAGACTGGCCAATAAAAGAAAAGATTGATATGGGCAAAAGAACACAGACATTGGACAGAGGAAGATTGAAAAAGTGTTATGGACAGACGAATCAAAGTTTGAGGTGTTTGGATCACACAGAAGAACATTTGTGAGACGCAGAACAGGTGAAAAGATGCTGGAAGAGTGCCTGACGCCATCTGTCAAGCATGGTGGAGGTCATGTGATGTCTGGGGCTGCTTTGGTGCTGGTAAAGTGGAGATTTGTACAAGGTAAAAGGGATTTTAAATAAGGAAGGCTATCACTCCATTTTGCAACGCCATGCCATACCCTGTGGACAGCGCTGATTGGAGCCAATTTCTCCTACAACAGGACAATGACCCAAAGCACACCTCCAAATTATGCAAGAACTATTTAGGGAAGAAGCAGGCAGCTGGTATGCTGTCTGTAATGGAGTGGCCAGCGCAGTCACCAGATCTCAACCCCATTGAGCTGTTGTGGGAGCAGCTTGACCGTATGGTACCAGGAAGTGCCCATCAAGCCAATCCAACTTGGGAGGTGCTTCAGGAAGCGTGGGGTGAAATTTCTACAGATTACCTCAACAAATTAACAGCTAGAATGCCAAAGGTCTGCAATGCTGTAATTGCTGCAAATGGAGCATTCTTTGACGAAAGCAAAGTTTGAAGAACAAAATTAATATTTCAAATAAAATCATTATTTCTAACCTTGTCAATGTCTTGACTATATTTTCTATTCATTTTGCAACTCATTTGATAAATAAAGTGTGAGTTTTCATGGAAAACACGAAATTGTCTGGGTGACCCAAACTTTTGAACGGTAGTGTATATATATATAGCACTCCTCAGAACAAAGTTAAAAAAGTGCTTCACACATAAAAGACAAACCAGTAAAACTACATAACAACAAGTTAAAATGCGGTCGTGAAAGAATTACAATAATACAAACAAGAATTAATTGGTAAAATCAGGGCAAATGCAAAATACAAGATACAAATATGTTTTTAAGCTTTGATTTAAAGGAAGCGACTGACTCAGCGTTCCGTTTATAACTGAATACACCGTTTTTTTTTTAATTCAAGCATTTGGGAGGACTTGTTTAATTTGTGTTTCACAAAATGGAAGTTAGAATAATTAGCCGTCGCTTTCCAAGATGTGTGTCGCTGATCCCCCACGTGGGTCCAGAAACAAACCCGGTGTTTCCGCTGGTGGCTGATGTGGCACAGTGGGCGTTGTTTTGTCTTCTTCCACAATCCTTTTTGATTTGAAGTTGAATTTTTTGACACATTCAGAGCAGAGAAACTTTATGCTGTGAAAATGTTGTGATAAATTGAGTCACGGCAAACAAAGGGAAAACTTTTCCCGTGACCTCGGTTGAAAAACGTCATTTTTAGTTTCATCAGCTTGAATTGTTATAAAACACAGATCTGGAGATGGGACGTTATTCCCCACTGTGTGTGTGTGTGTGTGTGTGTGTGTGTGTCAGTACTTTCTGTGTCAACACAATGCTTCTCTACATGTGTGTGTGTCTACCGTTTTGTGTGTGTGGGTGGGTGGGGGTAAATCGACAAAGATCCCGGAGGACAAATGATGAGGAGATGATATCTTGTGAAGTGTGCCCTTTAAAAATAGCAGGGTCGCTGTCAACATTACTTGGCTCTGGATGAGCTTGTGTGTGTGTGTGTGTGTGCACTGCTGCATGCCACCATGATCTATGTGTGCGTTATTGTGTGTACGTGACCACATGCGTTGCTTCACTGTATTTGTCTGACTGTGTGCGTCGACAAGCAACAGCTATTAGAATCTGTCATCACGCATGACTGAGCGCTACATGCCCTGTGTCCCTGTGTGTGTGTGTGTGTGTCGCGCGTGCTGTAATAAACGTGTGTGTGTGTGTGTGTGTGTCTGCAGAGAGGTATGAGGTGCATGTAACTGGAGCTGCTGTGAGTGATGTAAATGGTAATGTGAAATACTGCCTGAGGGTGACACAGACAGAGAGAAAGAGAAAGAGAGACAGATAAAGGGTTGAGGGGATAAAGAGGAGGAGAGAGGAGGAGAGAGAGGAGACAAAGGAGCAGCAGCTATAATACTAATAATATTAGTGTTTGCATTTACAGTATGAAATATATAATTGATTGCACTTCCTCTATAATCACGTTTATTTGAAAGAGCCCTTTAAATTTCAATAAGCCTTATAGCTATAGTAGTTACAGGTTTCTAGACGTACTTCCTACCGCACAGTGGCTGTTAAACTATATTTAGTTTTTTTTTTTACCATGAAGATGCATGAATTATTCTCAGGGAAATCGGTCCCTTTTGTCTGGATCCACACTGAAATGTAAAGCGTTCTTTCTCGGGCCCATTTTCCATTGTTCCACCAGGATTCTTTGAAATCCTGCAGGCAAACAAAGACAGGGGTGAAAACATAACCTCCTTGCTGGAGGTAATATTAATGATGCCGTGAAAAATACTCCATAACACCATTTCACTGCTTGTTCTACCAACTGGATGAACATGTAGTCACCACCTCCTTAACCCATGTGACATAGTCGTCATGTTAACCACCATTTAGCCCTGCATGTGCCGTCACTCCTGGCAGATGTGTCCAGCTGTTCAACAGAGGGTCACAATGAGGGTCTTTGACAGATGTGATTATCACGCAGCAATTTGCCAGGTATGTGAAGGTGGGAAAGTAAGCCAGCATTTTAAAAAACAGATCATGTCACCGACAGCCAGTCAAGAAATGTGGTCCCAATCTCCCCTTGTGCTCCCGACTGTAGAATAATGACCTGAGAAGGGTTTTTGCAGGTGAAGCTGACATTTCACCTTTTGGATGTAAAATGGCACAACGTCATATTCTTATCGTAGTGGACATTTTGTGGTGGTTAGCACGTGGTTAGAATCCCAGTTTGGTCGGGTCGTTCTGTGAGGGGTTTGCATGTGAGAGTGGTTTGTCTCTGTGGGTTGGTCCTGTTATGGACTGGTGACCTGTCCAGGGTGAACCCCACCTTTCACCCAATGTCAACTGGGATCGACTTCTGCTCCCCCTGCGACCCTCAAAGGAATAGGCAGTGTAGATAATGGAGGGAAAGATGGATAGATGGATGAATAGTTCGTCCTGGACCCAGAGGCAGACCCAGAACTTGCTCAGGATCCCCCAGGAGGAGCTGGGAAGTGTGGATGTCTGGAACAACCCTGCTGCCTCTGTGACCCAGTCTTGGATAAGCATAAGTAAACCTCTGTTTTATCAGATTAAAAGCTGCTGAGAAGGGTTTTGATTTCCGTTGAACCTTCTGATAAAAACTCATGGATCCCCTCTCAAAGCGATACTGGAACACATCAACTGTCTCTCCCGCACCTGATGCAAGACGCCACCCGTCACCGCAACTCCTCGCATTTTTTAACCATGTATCATTCATCCAAAAAGCTGCCTCGCACGGCCAAAAACCTGCTTCTATTTCAGTTTGGCAGATGAATGCTATTTAAGTGGCAGGTGATAAGAGAGGAGTGGAGTAGGTGTCGAGCGTTTGGGAGAAATATGGATGTAAAGAAGGGAGGGATTGGTGCTTAGAGGATAGAGCAACATCTCTCCTTCACACGCATGCACACACACAGACACACTTACAGACGATTTATATGCAACACCCCCATTAAAATCAGGAGATAACGACCCTACAAATTTCTCCCAAACGGACTCTCCACCCCGCTGCCTTGTCCTGTTCCACCGCCTCGTCTCTCCCCCACCTGTCTGTCTGTCTGTCTCTTATTGCGCCTGTCTTTCATCAGCCCCTCCGCTCTGTGGCCGAAAAACCTATCAGAGGTTGAATCAATGACGAGACGTCTGCGGGTGTCTCTGTGTGTCTTTGGGCGTGGATGTGTGCGCATCTTAGATCTTAGCCAGAGAAGTGTTTGCACATTGTAAAAAAAAAGAAATGTGTGTGTGTGTGTCTTCTCCCTCATTATGGAGAGATTTTGTGATTTAATGTCCTCTGCCGGAATCTCATCTCTGTATTTCATGAATCCAAAAGTGTGAAAACACATTTACTAGTGTGTGTGTGTGTGTGTGTGTGTGTGTTGTGTGTGTCTGTGAGGCAGCTAACTAGTGGATGCTTAATAATGCAGCGTTCTCCCGAATGCCTCTCCTCCCCAACAACATCCTGATTAGCGATTCGGGGTTTGAAAATGTTAATGCTTTTAACACAGTCACTGCTCATTCACATCAAACCGGAGGAAAGAGCAGGACTGGGGAGGCTCTCGCACACGGAGACAGATCTGAATGGACATGGTTTCACCAAACCACAGAACGTGCACAGAGAGACAGAGACATGATAAGAGACTCACAGAAACATAGGGACCGACAACATGTGGGCCACAAACAGCTGGTTAGGAAAGAGGTTTAGAGGAGAACGGCTTTTCATGTTTATTATTCATTCGTGGGTTTTAATCAAATGATTCTCCTGCTTTTCTTTCTCGTGTATGTTTCAGTTATGTCGTTACCTTCGCCCCTGTCCATTTGTTGGTTGGTTGGTTGGTTTGTTCGTTGGTTGGTTGATAGGTTGGTTGGTTGTGGTTGTTGATTGGTTGGTGTTGATTGGTTGATTGGTTGGTTGGTTAATTGGGTGGTTGCTTGGTTGGTTGGTTATGCTTGGTTGGTTGGTTGTTGTTGCTTGGTTGGTTGTTTGGTTGGTTGCTGGTGTGTTGGTTGGTTGCTTGGTTGGTTGGGTTGTTGGTTGGTTGCTTGGTTGGTTGGTTGGTTGCTTGGTTGGTTGCTTTGGTTGGTTGCTTGGTTGGTTGGTTGCTTGGTTGGTTGCTGGTTGGTTGTGTGGGTTTGGTTGGTTGCTTGGTTGGTTGGTTGCTGGTTGGTTGGTTGCTTGGTTTGTTGGTTGGTTGTTGCTTGTGGTTGGTGGTTGCTTGGTTGGTTGGTTGGTTGCTTGGTTGGTTGGTTGGTTGGTTGGTTGGTTGGTTGCTTGGTTGGTTGGTTGCTTGGTTGGTTGGTTGCTTGGTGGTTGGTTGCTTGGTTGGTAAAAAATATCTTAATGCAACGTGATTTTTGTGAGAAAAATAAACAACAATCTTGAACACGATCTGTAATTTCCCCTCTTACCACAGAGGTAAGATGAGACTGTGACCCGGAAGGTCCAGTTGAGTCCTTCTTCTTACGTGGCCCAAACAGGAAGTAGACAAACATGTGCTTCCTGCTGATACGCACAATGTCGTCAGTCTTTACCTGCCAGTGAAGAGCTTCACCAGGAAGCCATGTTGCGGTTGGCGTTTGTCCGTTTACCTCCCACCAGCCAGTCCGAGTGGAGCGAGCAGCGACCAGCGTGCGATCACTCACTTCCCCCCCCACCACCGAGCACAGCCAACAGATTAGATACAGGGAGGAAACTGCCCGGATGACTTCATGCAACCAAGACTCCCAGGAAATTCCTTCACATTCTACTAAACCAGTTTACTAATTTACACCAGAGACAATAAGAGTTCACCACCACTGTCTGTGCCTAGTGTTAGACAACAAAGACACATCGGTTCAAACTAGATGAAGGTTGAGGTTTGATGATGTTCTGATTCCAAAACATCACCAACGCAAGTGGATATTTGAAAGATAGAAAGAAATATGTTATCCGAACATTTACTGAAATTAACATTGACGTGAACAACTTGTAGATTAACAGCGTGTGACCCATAGCCAATGTAAAACTGGAAACAGGACGTCTTAAATGACCACATGTTAAAGTGTTACTTAATCTTTTCTATATAATTATAAAGGGATGAGATCTGTATACCTAAAGAAACTAAACCCTCCTTGGTGGAGGTAATTATTTTTGGGGGTTAGGGTTGTTTATTAACAACACCAATCCTGTCTATCCATGACGTTCACATTTCTTTACAATAAGTTTATCTGTTTATTGTTTAAATCATAGACAAATGCCGATATCTTAACATTTTATTTAGCACAGCATCTTACAGCCGCAGTTATCAGAGCAGCTCGACTCTTTGTTTACAGGCGGAGGGAGCGACGCTCGACTTCTAACATGAGGCAATAGAAAACCAACTCACACTGCAGCACAGAGCATTAAAATGCAGGAGCGTGAAACTGCTTCTTCTTTTTTTTATTTTATCCCCCCCCCTCCTCCCCGCCCCTTGTTTAAATTTTTGGGCAGCGCTCAGCAAACAAGGTGAAAAGAATGAGCTCCTGATTTCCAGCACAAAAAAAAATATGGAAGAAGTGACAGAGAAAGACTTTATCTTTTTCAAATGACTGAATTCAAATGAACTCACAGTGCAAGAGAAAATGTGTTCAGTTTAAACAGCCTCGGGCACAAAGGGAGAAATAAACATGCGCCGCACACTTGCTTTTGTTATTCCCGCTTGTCTTTTGGTTTTGGAAATGGAGCATCTTTACAGAAATGCTTCATGCTATATTCATTCTGCGTCTATATATATATATTTTTGTTATTTTCTTCAATGTATCTCTGCTTGATTTGCCAGCATTGTGATTTTTTATATGTGTTTTTTTATTTTAAGGCACAGGAACATTGTTTGTCTAGGACCCATAAGATGTTCTTGGCATCGCCGAGTCCCCCCGGATTCAAATACCTGCTGAATGTGTTTGAAAGGTAAAAAAAAATGTAAATGATTTTAAAATACTTCCAAGGTCGCGGCAGCGTGTGATTTCCGTTGACACCCGCTCGTACGGCGATGATAGAGCGAGCATCAAGGTTAAACTGGTTTGATGTTTTCAGTAGGTGATCTCTCTCTCTCTCTCCTCGGCTCTGATGATGCAACGTCTCCTCACTCCTTGCCAGCCGGTGCTAACCAGCGCCCAGACTCCAAGCAGGACCATCTCCCCTGTGTCTCTTCCTCCTATTTCTTTTCTTCTTCATTGGTGTTTTTCTCCTCCTGCTCGGGATTCGAATGCCCTCCCTGGAAGCACGCGAAGCCAAACAAATCTGACGGGGTTGTTTATCAGACGCGCTCGAATGTCAACTTGGCAAAACCCGCAGCTATGGCTGTTGTGTGGGGAGGAATGAGAGTAATTACACAGACTGACAGACACAAACACACATGAAACGCGTGCAAGAAATGCAACAGTGCAATCAGAGACACAAACACACACACACACACACTGCGTTTTTTAATAAATAGACTGAGGCGATGCTTTCATGTTTTCTCCGTTTACTGTATCACGAAGCCGTTAATTGCCTCTCTCGTTTTCCACCTTGCTCTCTCGTTACTTTATCTTTCTTTACCTCGTTCCTCTTGTTTACCCCTCTCTTCTCGTTTCACCTATTCCCCCCTTTTCCCCCTCTCTTTTTCCCCCTCTTTTTCTATAGTTCAAGGATGGGAGACTTCAAATTGCCACTGAGTTTCATCATAGAAGCCCACTCTGCTCTTACTGCCCCTGTTGCCTCCTGCCAAACACACAACCACATGCGAGTGCACACTCAAGCTCATCCTAACATGCAACCAGAATCCACATTTCAGGGTGACTATCAACAAATCCATGTGAGGGAGGAAGCTCGGCAGAAGACAAAGAAATGTGGAAGTTTTGTGTTTGCAAAGAAGCGGAAAAGAAATATTTATTGAAGCGGCTGCCGCACACGAATCAACAAAAGCACACGCAGCTAAAGAGAGAGATATGAATGGCTGGAACACAACATGCAAATGTGTCTCTCTCCCTCCGGCTGCAGTGAACCACTTTCTACACAAACATGCATATATATAAACCCAATTGAAATGCAGGTGTAACGACTAAATACTCCTCCACCTCAAATTAATGCTGGAGGTCGACGGGGGACAGGATTCACCTTCCAGCACCGTTCTGATTATTAATTTTACAGTTTTCTATGCAACCAGGCATTGTCAGATTCTAACTTGCACTTATTTATGGCGGTATGGCAATATTTCTCTTTTGGGGGGTGTTATATATTTGTATACAAATTTAAACATCAGTCTAATTGCAAACTGCACTGACACTGGTTGTCAGGTCGTCCGATTGGAAGCCACAACTTCAGCTTTCATGGTATTCTGCCTCCTAAGAACATGAGTTGTCATAAGTGATATATTTTGACCCAGTGGTAGTACTGACAAAAAAACTGTACAAAACTGACATGGTTCATCCTCTGGGGAGCTTAAAAGCACTGAGTAGTATCAAGGCAATCTGCCCTTGATGAATTTCCTCATCATTCAAACGTTATCTCGTCAGTGTCCCTCTCTTCTTCTATTATTCAGCGATGTCTCAACTTCCTGCAATGGGTCTGAAAGTCCAAAAACGTCCAGACTTCAAATGATCGGAACCATGGTTCAGTTTGATCCGGACCCAGACCTCCTCTTTTGGTTGGACTACATTTGGTCCTTTCACAAAACCTTTCACACCCGATATTTTGGTCCTGAAACTGAAAATCTGGACCAAACAAGTTGAATGTGAAAGTTTATTTAACGTTTAAAATCACCAGTTTGGGGAATTTTTTTAAATAGCTCATCATCAACATCCCACAACTTGAAAACTCAGCATAAAGCTTCAGTGGTTCAAACTGCACCTTGATCCCAGGAGTGAGGTCACTTCATTGTTGTTGCTCGCTCTGAAGGAAGCTGGTCACCGAGCTGACGCAGACCTGAACGCTTTGTGCGTTCACTACAATGTTGTGGCATTACACAGCGCTCACACTGTCGGCTATCTTTAACACATGATGTGAGATTTCCATGGAGGGAAATGACATCAAAAGTCACATCCATTAAAGCATTTCTCAGCTGTGTGTGTGTGCGTGTGTGTGTGTGTGTGTGTGTCTGTGTGTGTAGTCTAGCCAATCCTTAATCAGCTCTCTCCAGTCTTTCCCCTGGTTTCCCTAGCAACAACCCTTCACTTCCTTCGAGTTTCCTCTAATCTGTGTACCCGTGTGTATGTGTGTGTATTTGTATGTTTGTCGACATGTGCATGTTTTAGTGGGTTTGCGTTCCCATTGTCCAGCTCCTAGTTTTCAAGGGGCCGTTAATGGGGGAGTTCATTGTGAGATTTTGTCTTTAAAAACTGTCGGAGGCTCCACATGTCGCCGCTGATACCACAGACTTTGTCGTAAGACTGGCTCTGCAGCAGAATTCACTATAAAACCAAAATGAATATATTTTGGAGGAAAGCGTTGACAGGTTTACTAAAACCATTTTTGATTCACCCTCTGGATACCAATAATTCACGCTGCAGATAGATAATAGTAATACATTTTATTGCACAGCGCCTGTCTGGACACCTGAGGTCATCTGACAATATATGACCAATAAACACATGAAACAACCAAGTGTTTAAATCGGTCAACGAATAGACACCAAAAATCAACCCAGTGGAACTCTTATCTGTCTTTAACTTTGTGTTAACCTAAACACGTCACCAGAATAGCAAACTGCAAACTCTCATCGATATCAGTCCCCTAAATATGTCTGTATTTTTTTATCAAGATCCACGAATTCATCTCTGGGAAATCAGTGCAACTGTCCAAAGAATCTCACAATGTGAAAGAAACTGAAAAATGGGTTCTTCCATCCTTCCACCAAATATCGTGGAAATCTGTTCTTTAGTTTTTTCGCACAATGGAAACATAACTTTCTTGATGCAGGTGAAGCAGCTGCATCAGTGCAGAGTTTTTACAATGAGGTTTAAATGACTCTTGTCCAGCTGCGGACTGGTCAGAGGTTTCCTTCCTCAACAGGAAGAGAGAGGTCACAAGGTTTAGATCTGTGTGTGTGTGTGTGTGTGTGTGTGTGTGTGTGTGTGTGTGCTGTGTGTCTGTGTGTCTGTGTAACTGCTACTGTTTCAATAGGAGGAAGTCGGCGTGAACCTCGACAGCAGCAGAATTCCTCACAGCTGCATCAGATTCCACCGACAGTCTGTGATGTGAACTTTTCTTTGCGTGCGACTCGGCTCACGTCACGCTGCTGAGGTGTCACATGCTCACATTTACTGGAGGTGATCCGTGAAGGAAAGAATTGAGACGCAGCTACTACACATATAAGGATTTGACCTGATGCCCTGTTCTCCTTGTGTTTCCTATCCCCTTCCTGTCTGTGCACGTTCCAAGTTGTCTGGGCGATCCACCTTCATCGTTTAAACACAGTCTTCATCACTGTGAAGTCTCGTGTTCATCCTCACTTCACCTGTCCAGCCAGAGACCTGAATCTTCACAGTGTGTAGGAGCCGCTGCTATTTCCCATTAGTGGGGAAAGTAGCACGGAATTATAATTTAAATTAAGAAAAATATTAACTTAGCCTTATTATTATAAATTTAGAATTGAATTACCGAGATATGATTCAGTCGTATAATAATTTGATGATTAAATTAAAATTACCATTTAAAAAATGCCCCTAAAACCAAAATTGAGTTAAGATAAAAAATAAAAAAATAGAAATGTGCTGGCTGAATAAAAAACAGCTAATTTCTTATCTCTGATACTTTCTCTATCTTTCTCCTTCTCTTTCAGCGCCCTTGTGACTTTTATTTCCCCTCTCCCCTCTCTCTCTTCTCTCTCTCTCTCTCTCTCTCTCTCTCTCTCTCTCTCTCTCTCTCTCTCTCTCTCTCTCTCTCTCTCCGGTTTCCCATCACTTGCAGTTTCTCTTCTTTATTCTTTTCCTTCCAGTCCCTGTGTTCCCACACAACAATCAGCGGAAAGAACAAGGAACTTAATATAACTCAATAAAGCACAATAAAAAAAAGAGAGACTATAATTCAAGAATAAGTGGGTTTCTTATTAATAAAAATCTGTGATTCGAGCCAAACACACGACTGACAGATGGACCAACAAGATGAGAGACAGACCAGGACGTGATCTTCAGTTTCACACCACAGCTTCTCAGACAAACAACTTTGTTTTATATATTTAATGGAAAAATATGTCTGAAGTCTCTTAATCACAGATTCCATGTTTTCTTCTTTTTGTGCATTCTGCATTCAAGGTTTCATTTCAGCCACGATGTGGTTATAGTTCCCACTTTCTGCTCCATGTTATCTGCAGACGTGCATGGTCCCCAGAGGATAGTCCCCAGAGGACTTTATAATCCTGACCTTTCCTGAAGTTCCACCATTAGGTGATAGTGCAGTGTCCTGTCTCTTAATCTGTCCTTAATCCTAACTTTTCATCCGGTGCTCTTATCAGAAATTCATAGTTTTTTTGGCTTCTGCAAACTCAATGACAAACCAATCATCCTCAACTGTGCTAGTGGATTAGTGGTAATTAGCAAATGATAACGTGCTAATTAAGATGCTGCTCTATTGTCTCACGATACAAGATTTTTAATATGATTTAAAGATGAAACTCTTAAATTGTGTTTAACAAAATGAAAGGAGGAAAGTAACAGAATCTACTGTGAGATTTGAAAGTTGCTCACAGCAGATAACTTATTTTTTATTCAAAATCATGTCACAGTTTCTATTTATTAAAAAAAACGTTAAAAAGGAAAGTTAATACGTTCAGGTAATCGTTCTGCGGAGTCAGACTCTTTATGTGTCTGAATGAGAAAAGAGCCAGAGAACAATCCTGCTTTTTATTTTAACATTCTGGCAAAAAGAAAAGTCTCTGTTCACCGGGTTCTTTTCCACATTTTTATCATTTATTTTCCTTCATAATTACTGTCAGCGTTACCACATGAGATCGTGTCATTAATGGACCTTTTTCCTCGCAGCAGGCGTTTAAACTTTCAAACACAGCTGTGACTAATAACATTAATGGTGGCTCATTCTGGTGCCGGCTCTCGTTCTTTACTTCTCACTGTGCACGACTCCCTGGCACAGCAGAATGGAACAGAGCCATTTAATGATATGATTAGCTGCACCACGGTGCTGCACCTTTTTCTCGCTGTCAAAAGCCAAGAAAATTAAATAAAATGACATTTTCTTAATCAACTCTTCTGGCACACGTCCTGATACTATACAGCCGAAACACACCGCCTGACTGTGTTACTGAGGTTTGTTCTTTCAGTTGCATTCATAAGCCCGTGTTCTCTTTATTCCTCTGTGGCTTTCAGGTTCAGCTGCACTGATATCAGAAGATCATCCCGTTGCAAACACAGATAAGTATTTCAGTGATTCACCAAAAATGATAATAAATCATGCAGCCCACACAGATGAGGCGCCTCTCCTCTTCCCTGATGCTCAGCGTGGAGACTCCATTATGTGGAATTCTTCTGAGAGGGGTCACGCAGCTTTTACATGCTACAAATCCTCTTTCTCTCCCTCCCCATTTACACAAATCCTCACCTCCGTCTCCCTTTGGCTTTTACTCTCTCGCCCACCGTTAATACTTGTTACTTTACGGAGGCTTTGCCTTTTTGCCACCAAAACAATCCACTGGTGAGGTCGACGCACAAAAACAAATTAAACACGGGGCTGTAGCTGTTTGGGTAAAAGTCGGTTAAGTTGGCTTTTTGTGTGTTCAGGCCAGTTTACAATCTTAATCTGTCGTGATACACAATCGAGAGAGTGAAGGGTTTTAAGAATCTTTATCCAGGGTAGAATACGGGACTTATTCTTTCTGACAGAGAAACTAAAGCTGCTTTCAGGCACTAAACTCCTGAGAACCTGCGGACTTTGTCTGGAGAGTTTGTCCAGCAAATCCCCCAAAAGCTCCACAGAAAGTCCGAAGCAGCCGATGTGAGAACCCAGCAGGAGGTCCTCCACAGTGGAGAATCTCCTGCTGCCTTGTTCATGTGTGAAAAACAACCTCTGAGAAAGTCCGAACTCTATTCTGCAAAAAATCCTTTGGAATTCACGTCTGAAAATAGCTCAAGAGAAATGCATAAAATCTCCCTGTTGCACAACCATGAAAAGAGGTCATTAAAGTTCCAGAGCAATCCTTCCTCCTCCTCTTTCTCCTCCTCCTCCTCCTCCTCCTCCTCACAACATCTGCACAACAGAAACAAGAACCAGGGATTCACTTCACCGGCAGCAGGCGTTTGTCATGACAACGCAACAGCGGCCAAACAGGCGCGATGCGATGCGTTTCAAAAGGCGAAGTCCAAAGAGGTGGAGGTGTGAGAAGTGAAAGGTCGACTTGTGTTCACGTGTGCTCGTCGTAACTTGATGGATTCCAGAAGTGGAAGATGAAAGGTTCACGTGAAACCTGTCACTGATAAGCAGATGGAAAAGGTCTGTTTTCAAAATTGTATTTTTGGTCTTTTAAAAAAGGTCTTGTTCCGTTTATATGATTCATAAGAATTCAGGGCAAAGTGAAAACGAAAACAGAGCCAAAAACTTTACTGTTGAATATTTTCTTTCTTTTCTGTGTTGTTTTGACGTTGGGGGGGGAGGGGGGGTGGGGCTTCATGTCTCCCTGAGGACATTCAGCAAGTGATTGGCACAGGTCAAAGGTCACCGCTGCAGCACCCATCCCCACTCATGTTTCACTTTCCCACAGCAAATAGAAACATAAATCCCATAAATTTCTCACAACTGCAGACTGTACAGCGCTGCCAGCATGACTCAAGGTTCTTGGGAAAACAGCACAACGCAACACCAAGTGCAGAACAACCGTCTTTGCCAGTTTTAGAGAAGATTTAGAAAGAAACAGGAAATGAGCTCGCACCCATCAGAGCACCAAAGGGCGTGTGGGCCCTAAAACCAGGTGTGGTCAGTTGTGCATCGATATCTTGCGGCAGCAGAAAGTGATTAATAAGCAAAGACTGTGGATAAAGATGGACGACATGACCGCTCATGATCGCATGGCCGATCCTGCAGCTCCTCGATGGCTGCAGGATCGGCCATAAGCCCTGCCTCTTCCATGTTAGTAGCTTTGACACGGATACATTAATGGATCTACGGCTTTAATCGACAAAAACGTGGTCAGACGTCAATGCTGCAGCGTTTCACTGTTGTTTTAATCGTTAAAGATAGATGTGCATCAACATAAGCAGGTGAAGTGTCGTTACAATACAAATCCACCGGGGGGGCATGTGGCTCTTAAAGGAAAGAGCACAAAACCCAACCGTGATTAATGAGGAAACTGAGCCTTGAGAAAACATTTGCCTGGCGCAGCAATATTTTTATTTCCTGCAGTCAAACAAAGTAGATTTGTTCTTGCACTGAAAGCATTTATGCACTTCATGTGTTTAGATGATGAAAATAGAGCCGCTCCTCGCTTGTGGTCTAAAATGAGCAGTTTCAACACTTGTTGGCCTCAGATGACCTTGTGTGCTTCCTGGATTTGGTTTATTAATTGTCCCAGAAAGGCCTTGAAAGGTTTTTTTTTGTGTGTTGATATCAATGTCTCTGTGTTAATCGAGTGTCACCATTCATGTCAGAAAAAACCCTGCAGGTAGAAAACAATGACGTCCAGTCGCTGAGAAGAAACCGCGGGGTGTCCGACAGCAGCTTTACCCCGGGCGACAACAGCATCTGGATGGTATGTGTGTGTGTGTGTTTGTGTGTGTGTGTGATTTAATCTGAGCAAAGTGTGTGTTTAAAGCGCAGCAAGATGATCTGTCCTCGCCACCAGAAGGGGGTCTAAGCTTGTTAATACAAACACCAATCAGAGTCTCTAGAGCGAGCCTGGAAATCCCCCTCTGTTTCTGTGATTGTCTCTTTATCTCTCTCTCTCTCTCTCTCTCTCTCTCTCTCTCTCTGGATTTGGACTCCATCCTCACCCCCTCATCTGTCTCCCCCCTCCCTCCAGCATAAGCATCGTTTCCCAGGAAGCAAGTGAAAATTGATTGTGATAGGGTTAAGCCAGTGCTGTTGTCCACACACACACACACACACACACACACACACACACACACACACACACACACACGCACACACACAGACAAATCCAAAAGAATGGGATTAAAATAAAGTGCTGCACGAGACAAAAGACCTGCTTCCTGTTTTTCATTATCTGTAGACGAGGGATTCAAAATATTACGAGAGTGAGAGGAATTTCAGGGGGTGTGGACGCGACTTCCAGATTTTATTTTTGTTCAAATCAACTCTTTATCACACGAGATGCACATTTTACAATTTTTACATTTTGCAATTTTGCCAGTTTGCATGTTCCACTTCTGCAAAAAAATAAATAATGAGTTTTCAAAGAAGTACATTTCACGGTTGACTAAGTTTAAATGTCTAATTTGAACAGCTTTATATAAAAAGTTCAAGGATAAACATTACAAAATCAACCTCGTACAATATGAATATATGATTTTCCTCAAATGGACCCAAACATCTGGAAGATATTTCGATGTGTGAGGCAAAAGAGCTCGTGATGCTGACGCTTCACATCCGTGTGTGATTATACAACTGATGATTATTAACACTCACGTTTCAAAGCACGTAATTCATCTATTTATCCACTGTAATGAAAATAAATTACAGTAAATGAGGGCGTCAGACTAAACTGAAAAGTCAGAAGGCGTTGAGTCCATGTTCCCAAACCTCCAAACCCTGATGTACAACATTCTCCGAACCAAACTTCTCCAAAGCCTTGACCACAGCCGTCATAAAACCCGATTTTATTTCAACAGCGATTTGTAAATCTTTGGAGAGGCACCGACAATTTATGCTGCGTTGCCGCCAGGGAGCAAGATCAGAGAGAAGAACTCTGCTCATCAAACACTGAACAGCTCCAGGAACCCAGCTGTTGCTGCTGCGGAGGTGGAAACTCTGAGATGGAGCCAGCGTGCTGCTGCTCAGTCAAACAAATAAAGGTTAGCGATAAATAAAACAGAGCTACCAGAGCTGCGAGGCCAGAAGGCAGAGTTTATTTAACAGACAAAACCCCGACAACAAGTTCACCCACTGGGTTGTTCTGGCAAAAGCAGCTCGGAGCGCAGGACGGGAGGACTGGATTCCAGCGCCCGGGCCCGGTGTCTGAGGCCGAGAGGCTAAAGGCTAATCGGACACAGGAGATGATCAGTCAGCCGTGATGAGAAGGTAGACAGAAGAGTGAGAGGCCGAGAGGCAAGAGGGGGATACACACACACAGACACACACACACACACACAGACAGACACACACCCAGAGGGATGAGGCTTTAGTCAGTGGCCCGGGGGCAGCAGTCGTATTTGATTATGATTAAGAAATTAATCTGCAGTCCCACTCAATACGGATTAATGAGCTATAGATAGTTCTCATTAATCTTCCATAGGAATAATGACATTAGCATCATTAAGAGGATCTGGATGTAGTTAGCACCATTTGAGTTTTCACTGGACCCCTGCCCACTGTGTGTGTGTGTGTGTGTGTGTGTGTGTGTGTGTGTGTGTGTGTGTGTGTGAATTCAAGTCCTGTGAAAGTAAAGACCTGTCATGTTGGACGATTAGTTGAGAATAAGGTGCAGGGGTTGAAAGTTCCATTTACCTAATCAACTGGACATGTCAACCGAATCATTCACCCGTCCATCACCTCTGCTGGGTCAGCTGACCCTGGATCAGCTGACCCTGGGCGAGAGGCGGAGTTACAAAGAACCATTCACACTCTGATTAAGAGCTGCAGGCGATCTGGAGTCTGCGGTTAACCTGCACGTCTCTGGACTGTGGCCAAACCCAGACAGGCAGACTCCGCCCAGAAAGACCCGGCAGGTCATCAGGGCTAACCACTGTACCACTGTTCCACTGTGCCACTGTGCCACTGTACCACTGTGCCACTGTTCCACTGTTGCCACTGGAAAGCAGAAGTAGAATTTGTTCAAGTGGAGAAAGTGACTTGACTCATTCTTGAGTTGAATACTGGCGGCTCTAGAAACCGCTGTGCACTTTTAATTTTCAGTGAATACCAAAAGATTTAATCAAAGTTATTTTTTGACTCTTTAATAAAACTATTAAACGCCAGTGAAGTTAATTGTCGATGTCACATTAACTCAGTTATCTGTTGAATTAATAATCACCCAACATTTGACAAAATGGATTTGGAAGTTTAATCCCTGATAACAAAACTTGTGTTACGGTGAAACATCGAGCAGTGAGCAGGAGATAAGAAGTAAGAAGGGGAGGAATAATAAAACACACACACGTCAGTGACAAGAACATGAGAAACACATTCCTCTCCGCCCGCACACACACACACACACACACTCACACTGTCACTGTTGTTCCAGCTGTGCTGAGACACAGCCAGACAAAATATAGCATCAGGAAAAACACACACATGTGCACATACCATTCTCTCCGAGTGGAATAATCCCACTGGAGGACGTAAACACTGAAGTACGTGTGTTTCACATATTCAGCAGAGATGAGAGAAGATAGAGAAAATAAAGCTGATGATGGTCAAGATGTGAAATTGTGTTTGATTTGCACAGAAAACAAACACAATCAGCTTTTGGTGAAACACACACAGACTAAACTAAATGAAGAGAGTGTCACTGACCTTTTAAATAAAGTGCGAGAACAGTATCACACCCTGACTTTCTCCAGCAGAGGAGAATACGTTCTGTCGTCCGGGGCCTGGATCAGAGGTTTTCCCGGAGGTGTGTGTTTGTACGTGCATGTGTGTGTTTGACGTCTGATGTTAATAGGTCTCATTATGAGCAACCTCTAATCAGTAAAAATAGCAATGTAGCCCCGTGTTTAGTCTGCGCACACATGCATGTAGCGCAACACACACACACAAACACACACACACACACATAACCTCTATGTTTCACATGATCATTCAATTTCAAGGCACATATGTGTGTGTGATTACATGGAGCTGGGGTCTCTGAGGCCACTTGAGCCCTATGGTCATGGAGGTGCCCACACACACACACACACACACACACACACACACACACACACACACACACACACACAGTCAGGGTGAGGTCATCGCAGAAAGAGTGACAGCTCCAGGAAATGAAACACACCTCAGATTACAGCTAAACAACATTCGCTAACATTTAAAACATGTGGCCGTGCATGGCTGGCCCGCTCCGTCACAGCCGTGCGTGTTTCCTGATTGAAACCTTTCCTTCCCCGGCTGCTTCGCTTTAAACACAAACAGCGGAGTGTGAAAGTGTCACACAGAGAACACCCAGGACTTTTCTCTCTGCCGTGTTCTTACGCTCCACACTCGTGCAGATCTCCTCGTTCCCGTCTCCTTCCACGCCGCTCCTGTTGGTGTCGGCGCAGTCGCGGATATCAAGGCTTGTTTCCCCGCAGACGAGAGACGCCATCTGCTGCTGTTTAATATTAAAGTCAAGTTTTTTTAGAGATAAGTAAACCATCACTGAAAAGTTTCTGTTTTTCATGTGAACACGAGCATCAAGTGAGTCTTTGCTTGCTGACAGTCAGCCGCCATCACAACAGGCGTTTCTCCACCAGGAAAGAATCCTTTAAAACTCACAGTCTTTGCTCTGCACATCCAGACGAGAGCTTCAACCTGGAAGATGAAACGTGTCCTCGCTCAAAAGGAGAAGCTGCAGAGCGCACGGCCTCGTGCTCACGGCTGGTTCACTCTGATGAATGGTTATTAGACACGTGATTGTGTTTCTCAACTGTTTCTTTACATTTAAAAACACAACGATGAAAAGAATCAGATGCATCATCATGAGGTGACTTATACCATATGATGACGAATGGTTGATGGTGTCTCTAATCTTACTGGTTGCAAAAGTTAACGCATTTTTGTTGAGCGTGACCTTGAGCTTTAACCTACGAGCTCCACAAGTTAATCATGTGGAGATATACTTTCTAGTAATGTTTCTACAAAGTTTGACATAAATACATTCATGCATTGATGAGTTATTTTGTACATAAACACACAAATGGTAAAAAAATACAATAATCTCCTGACAGCAAAGCGGGTGCACAGGCTCTTTGTAGAAAAAATAAAATGATTTGTGAATATTTACAGATGCTAATTCAATATGATGTGATGAATCTAATCTTCATTTCTCAGTTTACCATCATCATCACAATCTCATCTGACTTTCTCTCAACTCACAAACTATCATAGACATTAAGAAATCAATAAGTTGATCTAATGACTCGTCAATGTTCCCAGCTCAGTTGAGTTTAGTGTGTAGCAATGTGCATTAGCCTACTTTAAACTACAGAATGTTTGTGATACCTATAAACTTTAAAATCACAGCCTCTTTGAGCGTTTTACAGCCTGGGACACAGATTAAAAATCACTTGACCAAAAACCCAGAAATCCAAACACGCTGTGACTTTGTTCTTCCTGTGAACTGACGAGGGTTTGACTTCTTTTCTGTCCCTGAATCAGACGACAGCTTTAAAGAGGAACAACCTAAAATGAGTCAGCGAGTCAACTCCCAGCAAAGTAATCCGACTCTAATCCTTTTCTCTGAGTTCGTATTAAAGACAGAAACCATCTGATCAACAGCAGCGTTGTCTGACCAGTAACTGCTGATATGTAGATTGAACTAATTGTACATAAGTTGGAATAAAACCCTGAATCTAAAAATGATGCTCCCCTGTAAATGTGAAACCTCTGGAATGCCCAAAGGTGGATGTAAGAAGTTTGTGGGTTTTTCTTCCTCCTCTGGAACTGGAGGCTGGGATCAGCTCTCTGTGGTCACACTGGATTCCAGCGGTGACGAGCTGTCATGGGGGAGAAAGTATCCAAACCACTCATACAACATAATCCACTTATCCGTCACTCATCCATACTGGCTCATTATGCTCCAAACACTCATATGTTTTAGCCAGATTCGAATAAATGCGCCGCTTTCATCTCAGTTTACATGTATGACCTCGCGGCTCAGTCCCTGATTATACTGTAAACCAGACACAGACACATGTAAGTGGATCATACTGATGCTAAACGACGCAGAGATTCCACCCTAATTACCGTCCGGACCACAACACCCATCGTAAACCATCGCTGGAGTTTCTGACTGATCCGGGAAACGCTTCACTTTTTGTTTTTGTTTGAACATTGGAAGAAAATCTGAAAACAGTTTATGGACAAAATGGATTTTAAAAGTGTTTTGGAACGAGGCCCCTTCAGCTCGATTCCCTCAGAAAGTGGGTCATCGACTGTGTGTGAAGACGAACGTTGTGTTTCCGCTTCCTCTCAGTATCCACGTCTGAGATTGACTCGCGATTGGTCGAGCAGGACCTCGATACCGCTGCTCCATCCCCTGATTGGCTCGGGGTCCAAAATCAAGTCACTGGTGCAGGATGACAGCGTTTGTATTGTGTTTATTTAGTCTCAAAACTCACGTAGATAAAGAAACACGCCCAAACCCATAACACAAACTTATCAGAAACATTTAAACACACACCAGTGGTAGAAGAACTACCTTAAAATGACAGAAACCATCTTTGGAGAAAATCTGATGTGTATTTTGACTTTTTAATTTTGCCCACGTCCCATTCGTTAGTGTGGAGGAGGTGAGGTTTAAGACCTGTACTGCTGCAAGCCACCAGGGGGCAATTAAGATGCTTTGGCCTCACACACACACACACACACACACACACACACACACACACACACACACACACACACACACACACACACACACACACACTCTTCCTAACCCTTCCTACACTGATTTATCTTCCCTTATGTAACTTACTTAAGTCAGTTGTGTGGGAGCAGAGAACATCAGTGTTTATTTAAACTGGACGTCGCCTCCTACAACTGAGTTTGACTAAAGCATGAAGTGAGTAAACCTGTCAATCAAAAAGCAAGTGAGAGAAAATGAGTCTGAAACCTTGAGATGTTTGTAAAAACATCCACTGAGACATAATTATTCCGTTTTTTTCATCTCTCATAAATACTGATATCAAGTTTTAAGTGTGTGTGTGTGTGTGTGTGTGTGTGTGTGTGTGTGTGTGTGTGTGTGTGTGTGTGTGTGTGTGTGGACATCAAGAAGAAGAGGAGAGGATTATCAACACACAGTTAATCTCATTATTCCACATCAAAAAGAGAGATAAAAAACACTTCCTCACACACTTAGAGTGACACACACACACACACACACACACACACACACACACACACACGGTTCTCTGTGGATGTGGTGTTGTATTTATACAAAGTTGTGTGACTATTTTTAGTAACGAGTGTGACTCTGTTGGGATATTTAACTTTTTTGTGTAGTCCTGGTTTTACTTGTATGTCTTCATCCACGAGTTCTGACAACTGGTTCTGGACATTTACTGGAGTTTGTCTTTCACACATGAAGAAGACAGCAGGAGATTCTCCGGGTTCGGGTGAGGGGTGGGAGGAGGAGGAGGAGGAGGAGGAGGAGGGAGGAGGAGGAGGAGGAGGGAGGACACGACGTCTTAACTCCACATCGACCGCAGCTCTGTGTCCTTATCACCAAAGGTTTTTGAATCTTATTGATTTTTCCGAGTTGACATCTTCATCTGCGTCGGCTCCTCTTTCTCCTCCTGAGATATCTGTGTTCTTCCAGTTTCACGCTCGTTGTGAAAGACATTTTCCTGCTGTCTTCTCCAGAGTTTTTTACAGGGTGCAGCCAGGAAAAAACTCTGGAGAACGTCCGAAGCATCCGACTCGGACATTTCAGGAGAATATCTGGAGTTCGTGTCATGTAACAAGTAGCATTGAACTTATTGGGGGTGTACGTTGTGTAGAGGACTAATAGGATAAGTCCTGGTTTCCCTGGTAGAGATACATGTGTGATTAAATGTGTGTGTCAGCAAAGAGAAAGAGAGAGTGTGTGTGTGTTGTGTGAATGAGTTTTAGTGTGCATGAGTGTGAATGTGCATCTGTGCACGTGCTGTGATGTGACGCGTCAGATTAGACAATACGACCGCAGGCTGATAATTACACAGCTTGATGATCGGAGTGAGTCACGACGTGTTTCTGCGACAGAGTGAGAGAGAGAGTGAGAACGGTGAGAGTGTTTGGTGGGTGTGTGTGTGTGTGTGTGTGTGTGTGTGTGTGTGTGTGTGTGTGTGTGTGTGTGTGAGATCCAGACCGGTGCACATATGGTGAACGTGTTTTTAATTTGATAAAAAACCAATTCAATAAGTCTTCTCAGCTGCAGTGACCCAGTTGATCTCTAATCTCATTCACATAAACAGGATCAGTGTAAAAGTTCTCAGGTGTCAAAGCACAGGGATGGTCTCGGTTAGCTGAGGGTGTGTGCTGTGTGTGTGTGTGTGTGTGTGTGTGCGTGTGTGTGTGTGTGTGTGTGTGTGTGTGTGTGTGTGTTTTACGCATATCCAGACAATTTGGGAGAATGTAATTTTACATGACAAAAATCATCCCACCCTAGAAAACTTAATTTCATCCAGGCTGAGCGATACGATCCCCCTTCCAGGGCTCGGTGCTATGACGCTGCTGCAGAAACACCCGGATCCGCTCCACTCACATTTCATGACGAGAAAACATGAACCATGTGCTGGAGCGAACAAACAAGTCCTCTCACTCTCAGCGAATCCTCAACAAATCCACCGTGTCAAACTCAACAGTGGGGATTTTTAACAACAATAATAATATTTTTACCATCCAAGGTAGACGGACCACAAGCTGCGAGCTGGTGAAGCAAAGTCACGTGATCCCGTAGAAGCCACAAGTCTGCGTTAGATCAAGTGTGTTTTTATATTCACGATGTCAAGGGGAAGGACTACACTACCCACAATCCTCAAGTGTATTGGAGATATAGCTTGTGATTGGAAAAGTGTCCAAAAGGGTGAAAATCACTACAACGAGGTTTGCAATGGTTTATGGGAAGTTCAGCTTCTTCACTCTTAAAATGGAGGATGTGTGTGACTTCTCAAAAGTGAAGCCAAATAATCTCAAACGCCCCCTAGTGGCCGGCTGCAGTTTAGGCCATAGACCCCGCCTCCTGACATGTTGACTAAAAAGTCAAGTTCTCGTTAAAAATATCTTATCGAAGATGGTTATAGTTATTTCATGTATCACACTGATGTAAGTTCAAGTGTTCGGGTTCTAGGTCAGTTTGGTTTTAATTAGTTATTTGATGACGCGAACGTTACTGTGCAGACTCCGCCTCCAAATGACCTTTGTGGGCACAATATTTAGTCTTCGTCCATCTTTATTTAAAGTCTCTGCTCTTTACTGCACGAATCTTAAAGTGTGACATGAACCGTATGTGATGCTTTATCATGTAAACCTCTGTCAGGCTTCAGAGCTGGAACACACTGTTATCTTTAAACATGTGATCTAATTTAATCCCTTTATGCACATGAAACTATTAAATGGAAAACGTGCAGTGATGTCGAACTGAGTAAATTAAACCCCTCTTTGTGCCGGGAGGTTTCATCACGTTAAGTAACTGAGAGAAGAAGTGAAATAATTATCTTGGGTGGATTTAGACTCTGCGGCTCCGCCCGTTGAAAATCCTAAATGTTATTTTCTTTTTCATTTTATTGCATCACGAGCCAGCATCGAGAAACCGAGTGCAACCCGAGCATCCAGCTGTGTCACACCCGGGTCAGTGCTGCAGGAGGTCTGAGCTCCACCGTCAGGGGGAAGGACTTTATTATTAATAATTCATTTTTTTGTTATTATTTGTTTGTGTGAAAACAGTGAACTAAAAAATATTATCTCATCATTTGCTCAATCACTGACGGAGGGAATTTGCCCAAAACTGAAAACTAATTCATAAAAATATTTGTTCTGTATATGCACATTAGAATCTGTTACTTTTTAATACATCTATTATTTTCCCCCCATGATCATGTGGTGGGATTCATTTCTATCCTCGTGCTGCCACCTTCTGGAAGAGGTCAGTAATTGCAATGCTCAAAATTTGGGCACATTTGAAATGATAGTAGTTGATTTAAATCGTTATTTTGGATACAGGGTTGAGTTATTGGTTATTTCTACCACTTTTCTATGCATCGAAACAATAATATATTGACTTAATGTTTTATAATAAACCGTCTCACCCATGAGACTTTTGTGCTACTTTAGGGCTTTTTTTGTTGGTTTGTTTGTTTTACTATTTAAGTGAAAGCACAGAAACATCCACAAGAAAAACTGTGTATTAACACATCTGTTATAATTGTCCCAAAAAAACAGGAAGCTCTGAAAAAGGAAAAGTTTCCATGATCATGAACCTCCAGGATTCTGCAGCAGTTTTCTATCCTCGTGCTGCCCCCTGCTGGACGAGGTCAGGAGTTACAAAACTGAGAGTGAAACTACACATTTATCCCAATTTCTAGCATCCATGAATAATGTGTGTGTGTGTGTGTGTGTGTGTGTGTGTGTGTGTGTGTGTGTGTGTGTGTTTGCTTATTTGTTATCATTTTTTTAATACACAAAACCTCCTGAAGAAGATCGTTGTATTAAAAACAGCAGTCACTTCTCTGAATGGGAATAATTTACTATCATTGTCTCAATTTCCCCCCAAAGCTTCAAAGCAATCAAGAAATATATTTATAAAATATGAAAATGATCCCTTTTCAATTTGTTCTTAAATATAACCACATGACTTTTGTCACATCACATCTGTCGTAGTGCTGCCCCCTCCTGGAACAGGTTAGTAATTACAATGCTCAGAGGAAACGACACAGATGTTTTGTTCTGGACTGAACTCGCACAACATTAATGAATTATAGTTTTAAAATCTCCTAATTCTATATTTGCAAAGTACTTTATAATTTCAATATCTCTGCAACAACTAGTTCAGACTTGTGTCTATTGCTCCAAAGGGTTTTCAATGTGAAAAATACAAACACAAACGTTTTGATTACATGTTTAACAGTTTTTATTATTCCTACTCATGTACAGTACAAACAACTTAAATGAATGCTACACACAAGGCTGCTGAGCTGGTGTCTATCTCTGCACAGTATGTGCACACCCCAGTGTTGGAAGAGGCCTGAATATCAAGAGAGTAGAATGATGTGGGTGTGTTTGAAGACATTTGTGTGTCTGCATGCGTTGAACACTGAGGCCTCAGAATTAAATCCTCACTCTGCGATTGTGTAGAATTAAAATACAAAAGCTGCGCTGACAGTTTCCCCAAATGACAGCAACATGAAGAATCTTCAATAAGTGCAGCTCTGAGAGTTTCTGACTTCCTGGGACTTCCTGAGACTTCCTGAGACTTCCTGGGACTTCCTGAGACTTCCTGGGACTTCCTGGGACTTCCTGCCTTGTGATGATGCTTCACTAACGACTGCGGACGACCACTTGTCCGTCTGTTTATTTCTCTCTGTCTGGATCGTGACCTCTTAACTGCTGCAGTGTCTGGTCAGAGCCAATCATCAGTCACCGTGTCACAGGTCCTGGAAGTTCAGAGGTCGAACTCTGACCTCGCAGAACCCGGGACCTGCTCCGTCTACTACACACACACACACACACACACACACAAACTGGTCAACTGGAGGGCAATCAGAGGTGATCAGACATTAACGTTGAGCTTGAGACCGATGCAGACACACAAACACACACAGATGTTATCAAGCCCCAAAAATAGAGTTCAAGGGGTTTTCTCAAAGATTCAAGTTGTGTTACTCTTTTCTTACTTAATTCAGATTTTACACATTTCCACCAAAATCCTAATATGATGTAGTTTGCTGCTGTATTTGGGTTAAACTGGATTTAAACAGTGGTTCCTAATGAAGTGGTCACACGTTGAATATTATGTTATAAATCATTATAAGAGACTTGAATGAAAACCACAATGTGTTGAGTTGAATGACTTTTATTTTGGAGGCACTTTCCATTCACACAAAGTTGAAAAACTAAGAAATAAATCACATCCTCTTCATCATTATGTTCATGTGTTTTTTCTTTTTTGTTCAGGAGAAATGAAACATCTGTATTTTTTAATTCATGTCCGGACTGTTTCACATTTCTGACAAGCTTCTTAAGTCCCCTGGGAAAAGAATAACAGTTCATGTGGAATCCCGCCGTCCGTGTCACAGCTGTCGAATCCAAACACAACCTCCGAGTCTGCGGGAATCTGTAACAAAAACTATTCTTGTCGAACCGAGTGGAAAAAGATGGAAAAAGCAAAGTGTAAATAAATAAGTTTCGAGACGTATCCGCCTGCTGAAGTGAAGTGCTGGACGTTTTAACACTGGCCTTTAGTCTAAAGAGTTCATTGTCATCAATATTTTTATTCGACCCAGTTGAGCATTTAAATCCGACGTGTTGTGGTGCATGCTCATAATGAAATGTGTTTAAACTTGGAAGATCGTTAACGTCCCTACAGACGATCTCTACCATGATTTCTGGGTCGTTTGGTGCTGGAGTTATTTGGAGGTACATCCTTTAGTGGACCGACTCCTCTGAACTGGGACCAGCATCAATGTACAAGCAGGAACATTAAAGGGACGAATCAAGAGGGGACATGTTCCTGCACAAGACGTGAATATATGGAGTTTTTTAGTTTGTCAGTGCTACAGAGAGGGGATGACAGACAGAAAGACAAGAATGTACAAGAGGAGGAGACGGAGTCGTGGTTCTCAGGAGCTCTTGTCTTCGAAGTAGGTTTGTTCGATGCGTCTGCAGAACGACAGCAGGTTGCTGTAGCTCTTGATCCGCTCGGCGAGCTCGGTGCTGGTCAGTCGGGTCGTCAGTATAGTGAACAGGTGACCGAACACCAACGCGTCCAGCTCTGTGGGCCTGCAACACACACACGAACCATTTGATTTAACACTTTACTTTAGTTCAATTGTGCTGCAAGAGTCGTTCTTTAACTTAAAGATAAGGTAAATAATGTTATCATTCAGCATAATAGTCGTTATTTACATTTAAATGCACTGTTCATGTGGTTGAAACCTGAACCAGTGAAACATTATATCACTACTATTCTTTCACTCAGCTTCAGAGGAAAACCAAGAAGACATTAAACCAACAGTGCTTCACACATTTCTGCTGTAGTTTTCATAACTAGTTTAAAGTTAAACTGTGCAACTTGTTCACCTTAAAACAGCAGCAGCTTCAAAATGAGTTTGAAGGTTCACTGACTTAGAATTTGTAGAAAGTTTCCTCCTTCATTTCCACTTCTCACCCTGAACGTCTGTTCTATGTAACTTTGGTGAGTGGGTACGATCTCCTGTGAGAAGTGTGGAACTGGCTGAGAGTGATTAAAAAACAGTTTACCTCCAATATGCAGCAGGAAACTTTAAAAATATTAAGAATTCTAAACAGAGTTTGGTGGATTTGTTACAGCAGCAGATTGAGTGAGTGGGACAACACAGCCAGAGCTCAGGTTGTAGTCAAAGCGACACACACTCTCCCTCACAATCACACTCACACTCACACTCTCTCACACTCTCTCACACTCTCTCTCACGCACACACACTGATACGTACTGTTTATTAAAGAAGAACGGTTGTGTTCCCAGCCTCTGAGAAAGCGCCTGGCAGCACTGACTGACATCTTCATAAACCTGAAACACACGAGCAGAGGAAAAGGTTTTTATATTTTTGTCAGTTTTTGAGACCGGAAAGTATCTGGACGTGGAATCCCCGGTGGCCGCTCACCTGCGCCAGCGTTTTCCCCCCCCAGCCGATGGCGTTCATCTTCCTCTTAACCTCCCACTGCTTGTGATAGGCCAGGACATTACTCAGCGGCCACGAGTACGGACTGCTGTATCTAGGACGAGAAATCTACACAAAACACACACACACACGCTGAGGAAGGGTCATTCTGAATAACTAATGAAAAGAGAGAGACAAGAAAACTGTTCACACCTCAGCTGCTGTGGCATCATCACACCACTGGATGAACAGCTGTAGAGAGGAGAAGAGACTTCAGTGATTGGTTGATAATATCCAGAAGTATTGTGTGTAACTGGTGTGTGTGTGTGTGTGTGTGTGTGTGTGTGTGTGTGTGTACCTCAGCAGTAAGCAGCATGTTGTTGACCAGCTCCATGTACGCTTTCATTTCAGCTCTTTGAACATCATCCAGACCGTCGCTCAGAGAATGACCCTGAAAACCAGAAACACTGAGAATATTAGTTCTCCTCCACAACCGAGTGAATCCTCGACACCAACAGACGACGAGTGGATTCATAAAATGTTTGATAATCCCACAGAAAACATCTCTGAACAACAAGCAGACAGTAAGTAGGTGAGTTTTTGTGTTACTTACCTTTGCTTTGGTGAATTGTACTATTGGCCCAAGTTCTGACACCACCTGGTTTCCTACATGAATAAAAGGGATCTTACCTGCAGAGACACACATTCAAACACACACACACACACACACACACACACACACACACACACACACACACACACAGATAGGGAGAGAAGAGTAAAGAAAGTTAATATCTTAGCCTATGTGTCCACGTTTCGATCCGTTTATCGAGAACAGCATTAATTTCTCGGTGGAATGGACGACACCAAAGAGACTGAGCCTCTGCAGCAGCACGTGCACTCACCAGAAGGAGACATGTATTCAGCATTAGCTCTGCAAACCACCTGCACAGGTAAACCACACATCCTGAGGTAGGCCTGCACAGACAGAGAGAAACAGGGGGACGTCATTTAGAAGTGGAATAATTAACAAAATAAGGGATCAGGGAAATGACTGATGGGTTTTTAATTCATTCTGCAGATCGATCTCCACATCGACACTGAGACGGATTCAATACACAGAGGAAACAGTGGGAACAGATGTTCACCTGCACAGCGAGAGACGAGGCGCAGTCCGACAGCAGAATCTGATCCTCTGTAAAACAGACACACAACAGAAACATCACGTTAAAGTCTACGTCAACAGAGATCGTTCATTCTGTGTGCGAGTTTCAGCTCAGAGCGGATTTACCCTTCAGCGGCTGGTACAAGGTCGCACTCTCAGGCCACGGCTCAGCAGCTATCCAACACAAACAAAAACAAACAAAAACAAACACAAACACACAAACACACACATGTTTGTTTAGGATTTTAACAACTGACATTCCGCTCATTTCACAGTGCAACACAACTATAAATGATTTAAATGGGAATTAGCATAAAGGCACAAACACAACAATCAACATTCACAGGTTCGATGCCAGTTTAAATCCGTTATCATTAAACATCACGTCACCTGACGTCACAGTGACGCGTTGCAGGTACTGTGACGTCAGGTGACAGGTGACAGGTAAAAATCCAAGATGGCTGTTTATTTATTTCTGCTGCAGCAGAGGAGCAGCTCGTGTTTGAGGCTGAATATTAAATAAAAAATATGATGAATTCTTCTGATTGAATCGTGTTTCTGACTCGCTGTGACGATGATCAAGCTCCGGAGCAGGTTTGTGTTTTAAATGTGAATCGTTAAAGAGCAGAGTTCGAGCGGAAACAGCCGCTGGTTCCCCGGTTCGACGTGTAGGACGAACGTTAGCATCGCTAGCTGGGCGGCTAACGGCGGCTAAGCTAAATGAAGGTGATTTACCTGCCATCTGCGACACGAAGGCTTCAGCCGCGAGAGACATGGAGCTGCTGGGAAAGTCCTCGAGTCAGAATAAAGGTTATTAACTCAGCTGGTGTCACAGCTCAGCGCAGGAAGTCTGAGGACAAGTGCAGCTGCTGCAGTCAACGACCGGTCCCACCGCCGTTAATGTCCCGAGGAGAAACTGTGACGCACATTGTTGGTTCCGAGGCTGTGATGCTGCAGCTGCCTCGTGTATGATGGATGGATAAATAGATAAATAGATTGATATATGGATAAATAGATGGATGAATGGATGGATTGGGAAATGATTGCGTTACAGCAGCATGTCGAGGGCATATAGAGAAGTAATAAAACAAATTAAAATAGCTCAATGTAAGATAAAATGTAGTAAAACTGCACATACTCCCGAAGTAAATGATACACAATAAATTACTAGAATACACAGTAAAGTACTAAATATAATATAACATAAGAATAGAATATTAATGCTGCTGTTTTATTTGTTAGTTCATCTTGTGGGTCAACTGATTTATAATAAATGTTCTAGTTATTATCATTTCCTGTGTCACTCGCTTTGTTTATCCTTAGGAGTAACCACATATATTCACATCATCATCATAAGACTTTACTTTCATCCACCTCATCCCCACATCCATTCATCCCTCTGTTTCCCCCTCATCCCTCTCTTTTTCCTCTTCTCCTTCCCTCATCACTTCTTATTCAGTCAGGTCTATACATCTCATTCTAGGTAGATACTGGCTTAGGCCTATGTTGAGCTCTGGTGAAAATGGTCGTTATAACAAAACATACAATCTTCTAAAAAGAAGAGCAGGTTGAGATTCATTTAAAATTGCTTATTGGTTCTTTTCTCTATTTGAGAACATCTCAAAGTTTTCTGACCCAAGTCCAAATAGAACTTCTCTTGTAAATGTCGTTTTCTCTCTTTCAGGCTGCAGTACTTACAGCAACCAGTCGGGGGCGTCCCTGCTTCACCTCAGTCAGACTGGAAAAAAGCAGGTTGGTGTTAAAGTGCAACTCAAACATCTCTGTTGAATATCAAATGTTTTCATTAAACACACAAGAGACTCTTCAGTCAGTCTGTTGATCTTCATATGAAAAATCCTGTCAAGTTTATTTACAACTTTGAGAAATAGAGACGAAATCGAATATGGTGCACAGAATACGATCAGAGTATTAAATGCAGGATTCATAGTCTGACATTGTTGAGTGTGGCTGTGTTGTTTCCAACAGCAGAGCAACACAAGCACAGCGGCCTTTCCCTCATGTTTGTCACATGTCAGACATGCAGATGCTTTACAATATTTCAGTTTATGAGTGAACGTGTGAGCTTCTGTCGGTCAGACTGTTCGTCTTTGTGGTCGATTGGTTGCGCAATGTCAGCCACGTTGTGCCTTTCCTGCACATTTAACCGCGTCTCGGCCGGAAGCCACCAATTAATGGCTCTCCGCGCTCATTTCCCTCCCATCCTGTAACTAAAACACAAACACACACACACACACACACACACACACACACACACACACACACACACACACACACACACACACACACACACACACACATCCCACAGACATAGTGGATTCCTCTCACCTAAAGTGACCCACGTTGTCCCTGTGCGTAAACGGTGCGTAAAAGCGCACAGAAGTCATAAGATACATGTGCCAAATCTTTCACGTTGCTACGAATTCTTTTTTCAACCATTTAAAGAGGTTGAGGTTGATAGTCCACGTGTGATGCAGCCTTGATGATGTTTTAAAGAGGAGAAACAGTTTGGGCATGAGTCTTCACTGAATTGTAATAATTAAACATTTTATAACTTGGCGAATGAGAGAAAACGAGTTTACGTGCAGCATCCCTCCTCCTGTCTCATTTGGAGACAGATGTCTCTCACTCCCGGAGCATTTGCTCTTCTGTGTCTCCGTCTCTGCTTCACACAGTGGTTAAACAAACCAGCCTGTGTGGCTCTATGATGATGTGACGTCCAGGATCACAGTTTATCCGCGGAAATAATCCGGAGCACATTTTAAATCCTCCCACGGGAGAAAATGGTCACATTTAAGAAGCGTCTCAGCTCAGACATCACGGACATTTGTCTTTCGCTCACGTGAAGTGATTCAACGCTCCTGTAAATTATGACTGTAACAAAGACCGTGTAGAAGACAGCAGATCACTCTCTTTTAAATTATGTATATTTTTTCCCCCTTTCATGTGGCCTATTAATAAATATTGGTGGTGAAAGAAGATTTATTTTGTGGATGAAGACTTGATCCATTGGGACATTCACCTCCTTGTCCTAAAATGATTGATTGTGTGTGTGTGTGTGTGTGTGTGTGTGTGTGTGTGTGTGTGTGTGTGTGTGTGTGTGTGTGTGTGTGTGTGTGTGTGTGTGTGTGTGTGCGCGCGTGTGTGAAAATATTCGCATTTCACTTTTACAACTCGAAACATTTTGGTTTATTTTTATCAAAACATTTCCACGTATCAAATTTTTTTTTTTTTTGCACGATGAGTTTCACTTTTTTTTTTCTTACAAAAATGGACACGTACAAAAGAACAGATATGCTGCTACGAAGAATAAAATATGCTTCTAAATAATAATAATACAAATAATACAAATAAGTACTGGCGTAGGCTAAAATACATTTCAATAGCATATTTCAACTGGAGCAACACTTCGCTTTTCTTTCAGAGAGGATAATTTCCAACCTCTCGGTGCTGGATCCAACAACAAACCTTGCAGAAAGTTCTTTTCGTTAAAACCCTGTAACCCTGAGAACATGAGTTGGACTTACAGTCGCTGTCGTGCATTTAAAAAACCTCTACATCCAATTTGGCTGCTTCTCTTAAGTCTTTATTTACGTGTTTCCTCGTGCGTAAAAATGCAACTTCTCCTCTAAATTAATGACGACTTCATTCCCCTTATGGAATTAGAAAGAAAAATCTGAATATGGCTACTTATCCTACTAAATATTCATTGTTTTTTCTGATATTCCTAAAATAACAACTGAAACCTTACTAGTCCAACCATTCTGCGGGTCAGGGATTTGGTGTTTGTGTTAATTGTTTTCCCCTTTGAGGCCCCAGTCTGTGGAAACAACATTTTGGTAATGTGCATATTCATTTAATCGCTTTAGGTAGCTCTTCTAAAACCCTGTATCGTATTTACCCTGTAGAAATAAAACCCTGTTTTCTCCAAAGGACGCAATCCTCCCTCGCTCACCGCAGATAAAGGGAGAACTGCAGCCAATCGCAGGCACAATGCTCCTGTGCCTTTTGTGTCTTAACTTGAAACAATTCACTAATTGCACCATGAAATGTTAGACCCCAAACAGCCCTAGATCTATAGAGCTGCACATATTAGCCGAATTATCATTTAGTAGATGTGCAGAAAAAAATAATTCAACTATTTGAGTTGTTAAAGTAAGTTTTTTTTTATGCTAAAGATAAATGCAGGCTCTTAAATATGAAGATATATAAAATATCACATTAAAGTGGATATCTGAGGTTTGGAGGGTCGAGGACTCACCGGACATTTCACAGACTAGAGGATTAATCGATTAACTGAGAACATAATCGGTTGAATAACTGGTGAGTAATTGCAGCATTAAAAGCAAAAAAATCAAAGCCTTTCGTTTGTGAATTAAATATCAGACTGAAACTGAAATATCTGTACAACAGAAAGATTCAAACACAATAAAATATGAGGCATTTAAAATATCGATTAAGCCATTTGCTGGTCGATTGGTGGATAATTTCAAAGCAGCTAAGAATTGTTTCAGGACCGCAGTTATACCCTGGACCCCTTGAGCAATGTGGGATAGTGAAGGTGCGAGCATGGAGGCTCGTGACGCACAAACGGTGCTCGGACCAGCGGCGTGTTCACACGGTGATCACCGCCTTCACAGTGCTGCCGCTGTCGCTGTTGCCGCTGCTGCTGCTGTTGTTGTTGTTGTTGTTGTTGTTGTCCGTCGCCCTCTTGTTTTTGCTCCTTCCCTTGGTGTTGGGCAGCTTGTTGTCCTTCTTCCAGCGCATGCGCCGGTTCTGGAACCACACCTTCACCTGGCGCTCGGACAGAACCAGGGTGTGGGCCACCTCGACGCGGCGGCGGCGCGTCAGATAGCGGCTGAAGTGGAACTCCTTCTCCAGCTCCAGGACCTGCTGGCGCGTGTAGGCCGTGCGCAACCGCTTCGGCTCCGGTCCCGTGTGGTTCGGGTTCACTATTTATTTAAAAAAAAAGAAAAGGAGAAAGAATTAAATCCACAGAAGCATAAAATTCAATTCTTTTAAAGTTTACTATTATATTCTTATTTGGAATCATTGTTATTAGTATATTCAGACAATTATTATTCCTATAGGTTATATAATAATTCACTTAAATTATGTATAATTGAATTAGAAATTGAAAACCCAACATTCTAAAATTTTATGTGAACATATTTAATTATGATGGTGGTATTTTTTCAGTTTTGATCCTCGTTTCACTAGGATGAAAATTTTCTTTACTTTTAACTCTCAGCTTTTTTTGTTCAGCTGCACACCAGATACACACACACACACACACACACACACACACACACACACACACACACACACACACACACACACACACACACACACACACACACTGTGGCAGGGCCATAAAACTTTATAGGGGTTGTAATTCTCTCTGACTCTCACTGAGATCGTAAATAACTCGACAACAAAAAAAACTCGCACAAATGGACGAAAGAAAGAAAGAGAAAAGGAGAGAAGAGGCTGCATCTGGCTCCTGAAAGATAAAAACCTGAACAAGGGACTAAGAGAAACTGAGGTGATGGAGAGATGGAATGGAGAGAGCAGAAACGGAGCGATGTAAATCTCCAGGATGTCTCACCATGAGCGATGTGCACTTTCTTCATCCAGGGGTACACCACGATGGGCGGCTTGTCTCTGCCCTGACAGGCCGCTTTCCTCTGCACCTGAACGCTCTTCGCGCACGTCATCCAGGCCTGGCACTGCAGGTCACCCGCGGGGAACTTGTCCTTCGCGGGGGCGTCTGTGTCCCTGTAGCCGGGGAAGCTCGCACCTTGGTGCTGCGAGTGGTCCTCTCCATCCTCCCGCGGGCGCCCCTGCACAGAGTGAGGATAGCCGGTTTGTTGTGGTGTGTATGGAGGCGGAGGGGGTTGCTGGTAGCCCCCTCCATAACTACCACTGTCCTGGGGGTTGTTGTAATACCCCCCCTGGTCAGTAAAATTACTGTAATCTTCTTCACAAGGCGGGAACTGCGGCTCAGCATATTTACAGCTCACCACGTAGGACTCCATGATTGATTTATAGCGAGGCTGGAAGGAGAATACTAATTTTTCTTTCTCGCCCCTCTCTCTGTCTCCCTTTCCCCCTCTGGCACGGAGCCATCCTGCGGCTGTCAAATAGACGGACGGCCGCGCGGGCCACGTGACCCTGCGGCCAGCCAATGGGAGGCGGCACTCCGGGTTGTTTATGTCGGAGGTAATGGGATAATTTGAAGGCAGAAAAATGTTCATTATGGGACTAATGCAGATTCGCCCTGGTGGGTGGAAAACGGTTAAGAATAGATGTTTGTGGACTTTGAAGAGAAACGTGAAGGATCCTGCGGGCTGCGGACTTTATCTCATCATTTGGCTGCACACTCCCCCCCCCACCACCCCCTCCGTCCATCCCTCCATCCCCCCCTCACACACCTATTGAGAGTGCACGGACTGTAGATTTATGACTTTCAGCTGACTGACTCTTACCCCCACAGATGGCCGAGGCTGAAAAATTAATCTCGCCCATATTGAGGGGCCGGCAGGGGCCAGATTTGGCCTTGTGGCGAGTCAAAAGGGCGCACAACAAAACGTGGCCGGCCAAAGAGGCCTCCAATAAAAAGAAAGGGATAAAAGGTTCCCAGACAGTGACTAGTAGTTGGCTTTGTTAGGCCGGGGGTCAGCCCGAGGTGTCCCCTTCCCCACCACCACCTCTGCCTCTAAAGGCTGCCGCTTGGCTTAAAAAATGATGCTGGAGCAAAGCTGGAGGAGAGAGAAATGCGTCAGGGCTTTTAGACTAATGACGGCAAATTAATGCTGGATGCAAAATCGAAAAAAAGTGAAAGAGATGAGTGGGAATATGCAAAATCGAAAAAAAAAAAGCCCCCACACGAAGATAAAAAACCCATCTGAGGATGCTGGTGGCTCCTCCGCACGCCTGAATATACCAAGATGAGCTCCCTTCTGTCCAAAAACACTAAATCACAAATGCCATATATTTGAAAAGAAATCATCTTTGCACTAAGGAATACGCCATAAATCCTGAGGTACATCCATCAGGGTTTCATGAGGCTTTTCGCGTGTGGCTGCAGCTGCTCTCTGAGGATCCTGCAGCTCTGATGCTGGAGCCAAAACCTCTTAATAACTCCCGTGATGCAGACCTGCCATTACCTCTGCTTTACACAGCCTGTAATGATACTCTAATAAAGAGGAGAGAGGGGGGGGGAATGCTTCAGCTCGGCCGGGGTGTTTAAAGTGTGTGAAGATTGTATCATGGCTGACAGAGTTCAAGTGAACTGGAGATAATATGAGCTTAATGTGTCAGGATTTATAAGTCGTTTGTTCAGACTGTTTTCAAATGAATGGGTGAAAAAGCACTTATGAGAAACCATCTAGGAAATAAAGTGTCTTAATTCCAGGATCTCGTGAGATTAAAATACTTTTACCTTTGTCACATGGACACTTGGGGTAGCTCCATATAGCTAAAGGCAATTTTTATTACATAATTTATAGTTTTTATATGAAAAGAAATCCGCATTTCCCTTCATTCACAGCAGGAGGCTCAGAATATAAGTTTAGATATTGTATTTAACGGTTAAGTTAATATTTTTTCCATGGTTTTTTTCAATTTTTACATAAGAATTGGAGCCACACTGAGGATTTGAAGCCGGCAGCAGTGATTTAATTGGGGCGGCAAATCAATCTCAGAGTTTACATGCACACCCTGCAGATTAGTGCATTGTTGTTGTGTGTCCTTGTGATGCAGATGCAGATTTCTTTATCCCGACTTATCTGAGCAGATTTTAAGTGCTGCTGGGGAATTGGATCCAGTGGCGTAATCACATTGTGTATGTCGGTGTGTGCAACCATCCGTTTGGGCGATCGCAGAGTGGAGCTTTTTACGTGCACAGCGTTGCACAAATGTCAGTCAGGTATACGGATTTGGAAATGAATGATTTTTAAAAAAGGGAGACGTGAACACATGCATGCAAGTCAGAGGCTGTGTGAATGTAAACAGTGCTGGGTTCTTCCTCCCCGTCCGTCCGTGGCTGTGATGGATGGTTAGTCATCGCCCATAGACTCCCCTAGAACCCAATCTGTGACCGAGGCATCTCCACACACATTCGGTTCTACAGGGTATATATAGGCGACGGCTCACTTCACGGCCGGCTGCTGATGACTTCCTCTCGTCGTCGACAGAGATTTACACGCGTGTCGTCGTTTCACCGAAGACGCGGCACCTTCTAATGTTCTCCACATATAGACACAACCCAACGTCACCATCCAACCGCTGCCTTCATTTTCAAAAAGCCTGTTCCTGTTGTTCACCATGCGATGGATCAGTGTCACTGTATAATTTACTGAAACCATTACTGGTGCTGTAGCTTTCTGACATCGATAACTCATTATGGGCACAGCACATTAATTTTGATGCATATGTGTAATTACTATATGCAAGTGAGGCTGTTGTGTTGCAGCCTGGTGCCTGAACAGTGCAAAGTGGACTCGGTGGATGTGTAGTTGTGGAAATGCACGGAATCTGTGATGTAGAGGAGAGAATCAGCTCTTTAATTGGAAAGGGAAGTAGATAAATGTCCTGATTGCACCTGGTACATGCAAATGAAATATTAATGTTAAACACACAAGTCGGTTCATTGATTTGTTGGCAGGATTACGTAAAAAACTAGTAAATGGATTTCTATGAAAATCGGCAAATGGGATTGGACACAACCCAAGAAAGAGCCAATCTGATTCTGACATGAATCTGAACAAAGGGACGGATCCAGGAATGTGTTTATCACTACTTTCTTTAAATTTGTGATTTCTGCAGCTTGATTGAACTTTAGGGGCTTGTTGGCGGAGACATGTGCTGTTGGGCCAATTCTTCAATTGTATTTCTTCTCATTTTATCTTTCCCCAAAGTGGGACTGAATAAGGATTGATCTCATTTTGTATCTTTGATAAGGTAGTATTTATTTATTAGATGTTGTATTGGATTGCATTAGAGTTTACGAGTGTACCTCGAGTGTATGAGATGGAAGAGAAACCTGGGTTCAGCCCGCAGCAGTTTTTAAATCCAACTCTTTCCCACATTCGCCTCGTGGCTCCATGAGGACCGAGCAGGACTCCCTAATGACAACCTGCCAAGTTGCTGGTAAACATACCGGCCGCAGTGCGTGACCTGTGTGTTAATTGTGGGTAATGGTGATTCCTGAACTTGGCCTGGACCGGAGCATCGCATTGGCTCCGGCGGTCGTGGCCCTGAGGGCTGAATCTAAATTTCTTTCTTTCGAACCCTTCAGTAGATTTCTGATGCTCCACAGCTCCTATAGACGCCCATAACTCAACATCTGCCGCCAGTGGAGTCGCCACAGGCCACATCCAAGTGTCTGAGTGTGAATTATAATCAGGCAATCGGCAGTGGAAGGCCAGTGGTGTCAATGCAGCCATTGTTATTGTCTCTTTGTACATTGGTTTTGCTTGGACACGTATTAAATGAAGGGTTAAGATATATAATGTATTGATTCTTATCCTCGATTCCTCAATGTGCAGGCTCTGCTGAAGGCAACGCTATCCTCTGCTATCTCCATTCCCATATTTATCCACGCATCCTGCAACACAAGTGCACAAACAACGCAGGAGATGTTGTGTGCATGTGTATTTTCTTACTGTTAATGATCCAGATAAGATATTTTCGGTGTGTCCTCTCCTGCCCTGCAGCAATCTCCTGTGCTCCAGCAGGGACTCTTTTTCTTTTTTTGTGCTGTTTACATTTTACTAAATTCCCATGGCCATTTGAGCGAGCGGCTGGTTTTAGGCTCAGCTCCGAAAACCATTTGTTACTGGAGCCTAAAAAGGGCTTGAGTCGCTTGGAGGGAGAAGAAGAAGAAGAAGAGGGGCAGAGAATGGGGAGCTGTTGTGGTCGGAGAAAGCATTTTTAAATAATTGATTTCGGACAATTGACACTGATGTGGTTGAATAATGAATCTGCAGTGTTCGGAGCACCTTCCTGCAGATGTAGTCAAACAAAATCCATTCACTCCAGAACTATTACTCCAGGGCCTCCAGTGAGGAAAAGAGGACTTTGACCTAAAACTTTCATTTTTCACAATTATTCCAGGCTGGATTCTAAAGGGGCTTGAGACCTGGAGTCATTAAGCTCACACCTTCTGAATGGGGCCCGCTCTGAACTTTTAGAGGCAACAACAACAATAACAACGGAGTGATGCTTGGGCTTCTTCTTCTTCTTCTTCTTTTTTTTGAAAGAGCATTCTTCTTTAAGAATGTAGCCTAGCTGCCGTCAGGTCGCTGCAGGGTCAATCAGAAGCGTTGACCGCTGGTTCACCGTTTCATTAGTCCTGGAGCTGGACAGGGCCACGCAGGGGCCCGGGCTGGGGACCACGCAGAGTTCACGCGGACTGCGGGAGTCGCGGGGCCCATTGTTCCGCCGGTCGCTCCCTCTGCTCGGATTATTGTTGTGCAAAGGCCACACGATTAAAGGGTTAACGCGTCGAGTTAAGGTCCAGGTATTATCCTCTCAGATTAGGATTCGATGTTTTTCTGCTGCAGCCTCTCCTCACTCGTCATGTCTCGTATATCAATTATCAATTATTGGGGGAGTATTGATTAACTTCATCTTAATTTTAGGACTAATATCCCTCCACTAACTATGTTTTTGCAGATATTAACCCGAACACGTCTTTCTGATGAATCTGGCCCCATTTTAAATGATTTCATTCTATTAAAAACAATCTTCATTAACATTTTATAACCGTGCTGATGACGTCGTCTCCGCCTCGCGCCGGTTTGTGATATAAAGCCATTCAAACGTGGCTTTTCTTTCTCGGGGTCGTTTCACTTTTTCATCTTAGACAGGCTGACCGCCGGCTCACCCCTCCGCCCCCGGCCCTGTGCCGGGTCAAAGCCGAGCTGAGAGCAGCTCTAACCCGGTTTAGACATTAACTGCGACCTCCAGCCCCGCATGGGAACCCGCACGCACCGTGCCGCACTGACCGGTGGATTCAGACTGTACATTGTGATGAGGTCTGTTTTCAAATCCAACCAAATGAATCAGACACCGACGGTGCTGAGTTTGATTTTAATCATAAGCTTAGAATTGATTTTCCTCACTTTGTATGTTTGGAAATTCTATTTATAGGCATTAGATCGGTTTATTGGCTCTGCGAGAATTTAATGACATAACGTGACCACTGATTATTTTCCTCATCACAAGTTAAACTACATCTGTTATAGACTAAACTACTGATAAAATTATAAATATGTATAATATCATATTGGTAAAATACAAATATATATAATATATATAAGAAATTGGTAAAATTACAATTATTTCGTATATCTGTTTCTTTTCTGAAATATTTAGACTGCAGACTCCTAATTTAAAAAATAATAAGGGTAAAGATAACGACTGGTGAACAGTACAAAATCTAAATGTTTTAAAAAACCTTTCCTGTATATAACTCTGAAAAAGTTTGGACAAAAAAAATGTAGATAACTGTAGGAGACTGTAGTGTGGCTGTTTTAATATTTTTCAAGCTTTACAAATATTTAATATGCATATAAATCATTCTTAAGTGTATGTTACTAAAGTAGAAGTTAGTTATTAGTCTGAAAATCCAATCCCATATTTTAACACTGAAATATATATATATATTTTTAACGTTTTATTGCTTCTTGTATTATTTATTTACTCTCTTTTATTTATATTTTAAAATTCTTTAATTTCAGTATTGTAGCCTTATTAATTCAGCACTGTGTGGTCTTTTTTTCACACGTCGTAGCCCATAAATAAGCTTCGACTATAGACTTGACTTATAAACATCTCATTTTTATTCCATCATAATAAAAATGTTGTGTAACCTGTAAAACACGTGTCTTTAGCTGCAGCCTTCAGGACAACAATCATTGGGTTTGTGCGTTAAAACCCAAACTACACGCAGCTCTGCGGTGAAAGCTTCTGTTTCGATATCTGCAGCAACAACTTGTCAGATCTCTGCATCAAACTGTGCCACAGCCCTTCGTGTAATTACTGTGGAGTTGTTGCAAAGATGAATGTGACTGTGTGTAGTTGTGTAAGCTGCGCGTCCAGCTGCGATGTAATACAAACTTTCTCCTCGTTACAAACTGTCCGGACATTGTTCCGTGTGTGTTTATGAGCCGGAGATGAAGCGGTGAGATCCCGAGAGATCCTGAGAGATCCTGAGAGATCCTGTGAGATCCTGTGAGATCCTGTGAGATCCATAACTCCTGATAAACAGATATTTACGCATCCGCACTAACCAGGTTCCAGAATAAGAGATGATTCTGAACGTGGCGCTGGAACCTTCAGTCTAATCTCAGGTTTTACTGCTGAAGCTGTTAAAGGGAAAACACGCGGACTCGATGTGCTTCACCGGAGTTATAATTATTCTATTAGTATAGACAATAAAGCAAGATAAGGTAGAAGCCTTATATTTTAAAATCCTCCACATCAGCCTGATAATCCTCAACATCTGGAATAAGTTTAATAGAAGACGCCTCAGAAACTAAAGGATCTACTGCAGCTACAACACATGCTGCATATATGGTGCACGTACAGAAATCAAAACAG